>NC_041218.1:30978710-30993892 GCF_002837175.3 Physeter macrocephalus
ATTAACAAACTGAAGGATAAAAACCATATAATAATCTCAATAGATGCAGAAAAAGCTTTTGACAAAATTCAACACCGATTTATGATAAAAAAAAAAACCTCCAGAAAGTAGGCATAGAGGGAACTTACCTCAAAAATCAAAAAGCCATATATGACAAACCCACAGCCAACATCCTTCTCAGTGGTGAAAAACTGAAACCATTTCCACTAAGATCAGGAACAAGACAAGGTTGCCCACTTTCACCACTGTTATTCAACATAATTTTGGAAGTTTTAGGCACAGCAATCAAAGAAGAAGAAGAAATAAAAGGAATCCAAATCAGAAAAGAAAAAGTAAAACTGTCACTCTTTGCAGATGACATGATACGATACGTAGAGAATCCTAAAGATGCTACCAGAAAACTAGTAGAGCTAATCAATGAATTTGGTAAAGTAGCAGGCTACAAAATTAATGCACAGAAATCTCTTGCATTCCTATACACTAATGATGAAAAATCTGAAAGTGAAATTAAGGAAACACTCTCATTTACTAGTGCAACAAAAAGAATAAAATATCTAGGATTTAACCTACCTAAGGAGAGAAAAGACCTGTATGCAGAAAACTATAAGACACTGATGAAAGAAATTAAAGATGATACAAACAGGGGGAGAGATATACCATGTTCTTGGATTGGAAGAATCAACATTGTGAAAATGACTATACTACCCAAAGCAATCTACAGATTCAATGCAACCTCTATCAAACTACCAATGGCATTTTTCACAGAACTAGAATAAAAAATTTCACAATTTGTATGGAAACACAAAAGACCTCAAATAGCCAATGCAATCCTGAGAAAGAAAGATGGAACTGAAGGAATCAGGCTCCCTGACTTCAGACTATACTACAAAGCTACAGTAATTAAGACAGTATGGTACTGGCACAAAAACAGAAATATAGATCAGTGGAACAGGAGAGAAAGCCCAGAGGAAAACCCCACAACATATGGTCACCTTATCTTTGATAAAGGAGGCAAGAATATACAATGGAGAAAAGACAGCCTCTTCAATAAGTGGTGCTGTGAAAACTGGACAGCTACATGTAAAAGAATGATATTAGGACACTCCCTAGCACCATACACAAAAATAAACGCAAAATGGATTAAAGACCTAAATGTCAGGCCAGACACTATAAAACTCTTAAAGGAAAACATAGGCAGAACACTCGATGACATAAATCACAGCAAGATCTTTTTGACCCACCTCCTAGAGAAATGGAAATAACAACAAAAATAAACAAATGGGACCTAATGAGACTTTGAAGCTTTTGCACAGCAAAGGAAAACATAAAGAAGACAAAAAGACAACCCTCAGAATGGGAGAGAATATTTGCAAACAAAGCAAGTGACAAAGGATTAATCTCCAAAATTTACAGGCAGCTCGTGCAGCTCAATATCAAAAAAACAAACAACCCAATCCAAAAATTGGCAGAAGACCTAAATAGACCTTTCTCCAAAGATATACAGATCACCAACAAACACTTGAAAGGAGGCTCAACATCACTAATCATTAGAGAAATGCAAATCAAAACTACCATGAGGTATCACCTCACAGCAATCAGAATGGCCACCATCAAAAAATCTACAAACAATAAATGCTGGAGAGGGTGTGGAGAAAAGGGAACCCTCTTGCACTATTGGTGGGAATGTAAATTGATACAGCCACTATGGAGAACAGTATGGAGGGTCCTTAAAAAACTAAAAATAGAACTACCATACGACCCAGCAATCCCACAACTGGGCATATACCCTGAGAAAACCATAATTCATAAAGAATCATGTACCACAATATTCATTGCAGCAGTAGTTACACTAGCCAGGACATGGAAGCAACCTAAGTGTTCATTTACAGATTAATGGATAAAGAAGATGTGGCACATATATACAATGGAATATTACTCAGCCATAAAAAGAAATGAAATTGAGTTATTTGTAGTGAGGTGGAAGGACCTAGAGTCTGTCGTACGAGTGAAGTAAGTCAGAAAGAGAAAAACAAATACCATATGCTAACACATATATATGGAATCTAAAAAAAAAAAAAAAAAAGGTTCTGAAGAACCTAGAGGCAGGACAGGAATAAAAATGCAGATGTAGAGAATGGACTTGAGGACACGGGGCGGGGAAGGGTAAACTGGGACAAAGTGAGAGAGTGGCATGGACATATATACACTACCAAATGTAAAATAGATAGCTAGTGGGAAGCAGCCGCATAACACAGGGAGATGAGATTGGTGCTCTGTGACCACCTAGAGGGGTGGGATAGGGATGGTGGGAGGGAGACACAAGAGGGAGGGGTATGGGGATATATGTATATGTATAGCTGATTCATTTTGTTACACAGCAGAAACTAACACACCATTGTAAAGCAATTATACTCCAATAAAGATGTTAAAAAAAAAAGAGTATTTTGTGTATCTTGTATACACGTGGTTCTTCAGATATGTGCTTAAAAATATTTTCTCCCAGTCTGTGACTTGTCTTTGCTTTCTCTTAATAGTTTCTCCCAGAGAGCAGAACAATTTCATTTTAATGATGGCAAACATTTTCTTTTTCCAGGGATTGTGCTCTTGGTATTGTATTTTAAAACTCACCACGAAACCCAAGTTTATATAGTTTTCTTGCCTTTTATATTTCAGTCTCAGATCCATTTTGGTTAATATTTCTGTAAGGGGTAAGGTCTGTTTCTAGGTCCATTACTTTGCATATAAAAGTTCAATTGTTTCCATACCATTTCTTGAAAACACTTGCCTTTTTCCATTGAATTGTTATTTCCTCTTTTTTAAATAGGATTTGGCTATATTTATGTGGGTCCATTTCTGAGCTCTCTGTTATATCCTATAGCCTCCTATGCATGCTTCATATCTATACTTACTCTAATACTATGCTGTCTTATTATAGACATATAGTACATCTAAAAATTGGGTAGTGTGACTTTTCCACCTGTTATTCATCTTCAGTATTGTGTTATTTATCCTATGTGTTTGCCTTTCCATGTAAACATTAGAATCAGTTTGTTGAAATCTACAAAATAGCTTTGGGGATTTTGATTGAGATTGCACTAAATTTACAGTTCAAATTGGGAAGGATTGACATCTTAACAATTTTGAGTCTCATCATCTAGGAACACAGAACATCTCTCCACTTATTTATATCTTAATTGATCATTTTTATCAGTGTTTTGTAGTATCTACCTATACATCCTTTAAAAGTTTTGTTCAATTTATTACTGTGTATTTCATTTTCATTGTTATTGTAAATGGTGTTATTTTATTAATTTTAAATCCCCAGTGTTTATTGCTGGTATACTGGATATCAATTGAATTTTTATATTAACCTTGTATCCCATAATGTTGTTATAATTGCTTATTAGTTTCAGAAAGTCTTTTTCAATTGATTCTTTGGGATTTTATACATAGACAAACATCATCTCTAAATAAAGACTTTTATTTCTTCCTTTTCTATCTTTATACCTTTTAATTAATTTATTTATTTTACATTTCTTTCAGATTTTCTACATAGACAATAATGTCATCTGTGAACAAAGAAATTTATTTCTTCCATATCTGTATACTTTTAATTTCCTTTTCTTGCCTTACTGGACTAGGTAGTACTTCCAGTATGATGTTTTAAAGGCATTGTGAGAGGGGACATCCTAGTCTTGTACCTGATCTTAGTGGGAGAGCTTTGAGTTTCTCACCATTAAGTATGATGCTAGCTGTAGGTTTTATGTAGATAGTCTTTATCAAATTGTGAAAGTTTCTCTCTATTCTTAGTTTACTAAGAGTTTTAAAAATCATGAATGGGTGTTGGATTTTTGTCAAATGCCTTCTCTGTATGTATTGATGTGATTGGTGGATTACACTAATTGATTTTTTAATATTGTACACAAACTTGCATACTTGGGATAAATCCCACTTGGTCATGGTGTACAATTCTTTTTACACATTGTTGGATTCAATTTGCTAATATTTTGTTGGGAATTTTTATATCTATGTTCATGAGAGATATTGTAGGTTTCTTGTAGTGTTTTTGTCTGATTTTGGTATTAGGGTAAATCTGGCCTCATAGAATGAGTTAGGTAGCAATCTCTCTGCTTCTATTTTCTGATGGAGATTGTAAATAATTGGCATTATTTCTTTTTTTAAATGTTTCAGCCATTATTATTTTAAATACTCATTCTGCTCCATTCTCTTATTCTTCTCCTGTTGGTACTCCAATGACACATATGTTACATATTTTGAAATTATCTTTTGAAAATATACTGTATATTCTGTTCTGTTTATTTCTTTTCTTTGCATTTCTATCTGTGAAATTTCTATTGGCAATATCTTCAAGCTTTGTTTTCCTTAGCCATGTCGAGTCTATTAGTGAGCTTATAAAAGGCATTCTTTCCTTGCTAACAATTTTTTTAAAAATATTTATTTATTTATTTATTTATTTATTTTGGCTGCTCGGGGTCTTAGTTGCAGCATGCAGGATCTTTGTTGCGGCATGCATGCGGGATCTAGTTCCCCAGCCAGGGACCGAATCCAGGCACCCTGAATTGGGAGCACAGAGTCTTACCAACTGGACCACCAGGGAAGTCCCTGTTAACAGTGTTTTTTATTTCTATCATTTTCCAAATATCTATGTCTATGCTTACTTACATTGCCCATTTTTTTTTCTTATGCATTTTACTGTATAACCATTTTTTTTTGTTACCACTGCTGCTATAGATTAATCTAATTATGGCCATTTGTTTTTGCATGTTGTTTACTTTTTCCATTAGAACCCTTAACATATTGATCATTTTATTTTTTATTTGCTTTTGTTTGTTTGTTTTTTAATCCATTATATCAATTCCTGCCTATTAATTGGAACATTTAATCCATTTACATTTAAAGTAATTACTGATAAGGAAGGACTTCTGCCATTTAGCTGTTTGTTTTTTGTATGTCTTAAATGTTTTTGTTCCTCAGATCCTCCATGACTGCCTTTTTCTTTGGTAGTTTGTTGATATTTTTGTAGTATATTGTTATCTTTTCCTCTTTCCTGATCATCGTTTTAAATTATCACTCTGATAATTCCAACATTTATGTCATATCTAAGTCTTGTTTTGATGATTGTTTGGCTTTACAAACTTTGTCTTTTCCTGCCTTTTGGCATGCCTTGTGATATTTTGTTGAAAGCCACTCAGGTTGTATTGAGTGGTAGTAACTGAGGTAAATGAGCCATTAGTGTGAGGACCTATGTTAATCTGTCTAGGATTTAGTCATTGTTTAATGTTTGCAGTAGCTATATATATTTCACTGACTTTACATTCCTCTAATGTTCCTGTCTGAACAATTCTTTTGTTTGGGGGCTTACCTAAGTACTCCTCCTAAGGGTCTGTGTCTTACAGCTTGTTCCTCTATAATTCACTATTATACTGGAGCGTTGTGGGTGCAGGGGTAAGTCACCTGAGAGAGAAGAATTCTGTAGTTTTCCAATTAAATCTGTCTTTTTTTGACTATTGTCTCTGGCCTATGACATTCACTTGTTTTCTTCTTATGTAGCTATCCCCTCTCTGAGACAGAACAGGAAGGCTAGAGTGGGCAGGAGTGAGAAGAATGGCCTTCCTCCACTCCTCTAAGACAAGGCTCTGATGATGATTTCCCCCTGGGAAATAAGCCATTGTTATAGAGAAGACTCTAGGAGTATTTCACAATAGCTACTCTTCCCCCACCCCTAGAGCCACCAGCTGATATTTCTTGAATTTTTAACATAAGAACCTGGTAGGATTCCTGGTGGTAAAGCCAAGGAAAGTGTTGGGGTGCTTTTGCACTTGCATGAGAGCAGTTCAGCCTCCAGTAATTCATGAAAATCACCAGTTAAGTGTGCCTACCAGTTTATGACTCCAGCTCCAGAAGCTTTTGCTCCAGGTAAAAAGTCTCAGCTGTGATTTTCTGGATTTGCCTATGGAAACTTCTTTTCTGGCCCAAGAAGAGTCACTGATTTTTTGTTTGTCCAGCTTTTTCTTGTTCTAAGGAGAGGAGTAACAATTTCCAAGGTCTTTACGTGTCAGAGCTGAAAACTGAAACCCCAAATAGATTTTAAAATTTAATAATAAAATTTTAAGGAACAATGATATTAAAAGATAGAAATCTTTACGCATTACTTGTGCCTAATTCCCATGTTAGATATGCTTAATTTTTAGTCCCTGAATCTTTGGGTCAACAGTTTGGTTAGTTGTATTTTCATGCTGATTTAATAAGACCACAAAAGTTGAATAAAGATTAGATTCAAATGACTTTGTAATTGAAATTCTGTAATTAATCATGTATGTTCTCCTTGTATGAATAGCCAAAGAACCAAATCCTGGATTAATCTTGCTGCCAGTTACATTTCAAAGAACATTTGGAAAAAAATATGGCTAACAGATAAAAATTTTTTAAAAACACACATTTTTTTCTCTTATTTTCTCATTTGTAACATTCTATTTCACTAGTTTATTCAGTATGTTCACATTTACAAACAGACGTAAGTAGTGTTTCTATTTTGGCCAATTTGTATGAACTTAAATCAAAATAATAAAAGGTAACTGGTAACTCAGATTTTCTAAATTCTCTTTTGAACGCTAGAAGAATAAAACCCCCAGGAACACCATGCTACATTTTTTAAGGTGAAGTATTAGGCCAGCAGCAGACTTTGTCCTAATTTTCTGCCTCTCCCACACTGCCTTTGGCATTCGAGGCTATGTTTTTTTAGTCTGTGATCCCTGTCATTAAAGGGGTGGAACTGATACAGAGCCAGTTCCACCCACATCTGTGAGGAACCAATGGGGGAAAATGAGGCTGAAATAAGTACCTGTGGTTAAAAAGGAAATAGAGTTGTCTTAAATACAAAACATCAAGTCATTGTGAAGGCAAAGTATGATACCAGTGAGCTATGCTAGAACACCACGATGATTTAATTGGCTACATGTCACAACTGAAAACTGTCTGCTTTATGGATTTCAAAAGAAAAACGATGATTAATAATGAAGTATTCGTTTAAAATTATTTTTATTGCTTATATATTCTTATTTGAAAAATGCTTTCTGTTAATATTAAAAGAAGGAAGTAGTGCTGAATTTTGAATACTTTCCAAAGGAAGGAGTCTTCGGTAATTCACATGTGTTGTTTTCCTGCTTCCTTTGTATAAAAATAGATATTAATTGGCACTGTGCAAAGCTTTGGGGACTGGGGCTGAAAAATGATTTGACTGCATTTAGGAGTGTGAGTTTTCATGATGTATTTTTTGTTGTGACATTTAGTTTAGCCTTTTGACTACACTTAAAGTTTGTGCTATTAAACACTGAGATCATACTACAGAAAAGATTCACTAGAACAATTTCAAAAGCTTCTCTTTCTTTTACTCAAGAATAAACATCTCTGCATGAGAATTCTTACTAACAGTATTTCCCTCTTCCATGTGTTGTTCTTAGAAACAAATTAATAAAGAAAAACTGCCCCACGGGGCACAATTTTTGGCTATCCTGACTGTAGCATTTTGGCAGCTTCACACAGGCTTCTCCAGAGCATCGCACATCTCTTTAGTATTTCTGTGGAGATGGAACATCAGTGGGGCCTCAGGACAATGAAGGCATTGGTTCCATTACAAAGAAGCAAAGCATTTTCCCAAAGTAGCTATTGAGCAGCTTGACAATGAGATAGATTTTCATGGAAAAGATTAATGAAGTTCAAAAAGTAGTGAGTTCGGTTCTTCTTGGTATAATGTTGTAAAGCTCTTACTTCGTCCAAAGACAAAAGCACGCAGTTTCCCCTTGTCATCTTTCCCCTTTTAAGCTTCAATAACCACTTTATTAAGTGAAATGATGCTGTCACCATCCATCATCTGCCAGACCATAATTCCCAATACAGCCTGGTCTGCAATCTCAGCATGCAGGTCACAGTTTCCAACTGGATTTGCATTTTACTCTATGAATTCATAATATCCATAAATTTTCTACTAATATTAAAAACTCTGGAGTGAAAAGGAGCAAATACATGTTTCTCTTTTCAATTCCGTTTCTGACACAGTGCATCATTCTTTTCATTTTTATTTTTTTGGAAACAGGTCTTCATCCTTTTTGTCACCTGCTGTATTCCAATCTCCAACAATATTTTCTGATACATAGTGAGCTGCCTATATACATGTTGAATTGGTTGGAATAAAAATCTCATACTTGGAAAACACAGATATATATTACAAGTTATTTGCACAATTTTAGTATAATTTTAGCCAATTCAGTACAATATATAAAATGCGTAAAATAAGTGTAAATGAATAAAAAGTGAAAAGACTCAAAATAATTACAATAAACAACTTAAACCACAAAAGATTGCATGAAATGTAGATAATCATGCACAACCTGCTGGCTAATATATTAGCTTTCTGCTCGCCTTGTTCTAAGGGACAATTCTGTTATTTCAAGTTTAAAACTTACAATTATTCTAGAAACATATAGTTATTTTTCTTTATGAATAAACTCATGATCAGTTGTTTCCCTGGGACATTTGAAATTAAGAAAAAAAGGATCTGGCTTGAGCTATGAAGCCTAATCCTCGGCTCCTTTGCCCTCACTCTACATATATGTAAATACAACTAACTAAATATTTGAGTATATAGCTATTTGCTTATATAACCAAATAATTAAATGATGCTTCTAAAAGCTTTCAAGCCAGGTAGTTTTAGAAGAGCTTATTCCTGGGTGTCCACTGTCTCTAGTATGAACACTGGAATGCAATATTACTTGACGTGCTGTGCTTTTTATTGTACGATACTTTTCATTTTTTTCATGTAAGTCCACATATAATTCTATAAGAGCATGGTTTGTAAAAAAGGGTTAATGATGGAAAAAATATATATCCTATGTAAATTAAACGCACACACATGCATATATATGATGCACTGATCTGTCACTCTGTTCTCACAGGTCAATCTTTATCATGGATAATCCATTCTTTGTTTTCAACCTGATTCTGATTCACCTCTGGTCTTTTCTTTCTTAGACTGCATGCTTACAGGTATCTTAACCTTTCTCTGTGCATCTCCATGTCTGTTTTGACTGAGACCTTTACTAACACCCATGCCATGAAACTGATCATGAAGAAGGATATATAAGTGCATTTGGATATTAGAGCTTCATTTGGTCCATTGCAAAGGACTCATGACTAAGTTCAATCCATTGAAGGCAAGGAGATATCGTCTATTTATGAAACAGAAGGAAAAAAGGTACTACATTGTTTCCTAGTGCTGTTCTAATAAAGTACCATAGACTGTGTGGCTTAAACAGAAATCCTAACCATTCTGGAGGCTAGAAGTCCAAAATCAAGATGTGGACAGGGTTTGTTCCTTCTGAGGGCTTTGAGGGAAGGATCTGTTCCAGAGTTCTGTCCTTTGTTGATGGCCTTCTCCTTAGGTCTCTTCATATTGTCTTCCCTTCATGCATGTCTCTGTGTCCAAATTTTCCCTCTTTATAAAGACAAAAGTTTGATTGGATTAGGGCCCATGCTAATAACCTCATTTTAACTTGATTACATTTGAAAATCTCCAAATAAGTCACATTCTGACGTACTGGGAGTTAGGATGTCAACATGAACTTTTAGGGGTCACAATTCAGCCCATAATGAGCCTACACTAGATGTAGTTTTGAGAAGCCTTAAGAGCTCAGGATCATATTCTCTGGCATCTTGCAAGATGGCAGATGATACTTTTTTCTTTCTTTCTTTAAATGAAAGAAAGAAAAATAAATAGGATATTAGTGTTTCACCTACAAGAAAAAATAAATAGAATAATTAGCATTTCACCTACAAGGTATTCTACTGAGTATTTTCTGTGCTGCTCATGTTATTGCTGCATGCAAGCTGCCATATTCCTAAACCTAGTCCTGGCTGAAGCTTCTTTATTTGTAATGCCAGTGGCACAACACAACCCCTTGACGAAAGGCAAGGGAAACAGAAGAATCTCACACCCTGACCTCTTGATATCCTACTTTCTTTCACGCAGGGATCACGAAGTGGTTTGCTCCTTTCTTACAGAATTAGAGTTTAACACTTTGGTATTAATTTACAACAAAAGTTTTCATATATTTGTAATGTGTACATCCTAAGACCCGGCATCAGCATGGTATTTGCTTGTCATGTGCATATCCCTTCTCCCATAATCAGAATAATTAGACACTAAAGATTAAAAAAAAAAGACAGAAGGATAGTTAGGAAATTGAAAGAGTTAAGAGCATAATAGAAAAAAGCATATAACCTGTTTCTCAGCATCTTTGTTTTCTGCTTTTGTTATTCCTTGTTTGGATGAGACTATATGACTTCAAATGTTTTCTTTCTGGAGTAAATACTATTTTTTTTCCTAACCCTAAATTTACGGTCCTTTTTTTCCTGCACTCCAAAGTGGAATCTGGCTACTATCTATAAATGAGTATGTGCATGTGCTGGTATGAGAGGACAGAAAAAGTTTAACAAGCTTTTATTTGGCACCCACTTTGGACAGGTGTCATGCCTGAGGGTTCAAGACAATGGTCCATGGAACCTCTAACAATGGGTCCCTCAGAGCTTTGACGGTCACAAAATTGTGGGTCTCTTCAAATGCACTTTGCCTGCTCTTTGAAGACACTTGAACAACTGAATGCTTCTTCCAAGAATCTTACTAAATTAATGATGATATTTGTATTGTTTGTACCATAGACAATAGTAGAGTCCTGCTTGCTCCCATATTCCCTGGATATATCGCAAACACTGGGATGAACCACATACTTCTTCAGGCTTCTGGGGTTAGAATGTAGCCTTCGAAACATCCTATCAATCCATGAACACCTGTGACATGTGTATAAGCACAGTTAAGAATTTTACTCCAGATTCAAATTCTTTCAAGGAGGGAAAATAACTCAAGAAAACGGAGTTTGCCCTACCCAAACTTGCAAACTACCTCTTCCTACCAGCAATACATCCTTGCATCCATTCTTAACAAGGTATCTTACTTATGTTTCTAAAATGCAAATATGATTCTATTACTTCTCTGCTTAAATTCCTTTAGTCTCCTCATAGCCTTTTGATAAGGGAACTTTGATAAAGTGTCAATTTTTTGGCATCTCAGATCTTTCAGGATCTGAGCTCATTTCTTAAAAGCATTGTCCATGCATTCTATAATACAGCCATCTTGAATGACTAGATTGTAAATGATTCACTTTCTTTTTCTTCCCATGTCTTTCTGCGTGCTGATTTCTCTGCCTTGACTAAACTGTCATCACATTTTGAAAATCTGTTCCCAGCCAATTTAAACTGGTGACGTTCAACAATTCAAACACATATAGTATGTTATGCACTCATGAACTTGGCTGAGAAAATAAAAGGCTGTAAATATTCTCCATAATTCACTTTGAGTTATCACATAATTATACTTTATTTGAAAGGGTTTTCTGGCATGACAGTGTTCATATTCCATTACTCATTAAAAATTTAACCAAAATTTGAATCAAGTTAATTTCTGCTACAACTTTGACAAATTTACTAAAGCTATAAGAAGTTAATTCTTAATTTATTAGATGTTCTACATATTCACATTGACATTTGTTGAAATTTTTGTCTCCAATGACTATACTGAACACAGTCTTTATTATTAATTGAACTACAGTTATGAGAAATCAGTGTGTATTCTAAGGCCAAACTAAACCTTATTTATATAATCCTAAAATGAAAAGAAAAATATATGCACAAAATATAATATTATAGTTGAAATGCTTGAGCTTTCCTTTATATCACTCTGTATAATAATAAAAGTAATAAAATAAAAGTAATTTTCCCATTACCATACAAACAACAGGACCTCTACTTAAACTTATTTAGTTATAATTAATATATTACTAAATGTTTTTACATGAAAAATAATTTTATCTTCCCAAAATAATTAATAATTCATAGCTTTCATTAATTCAAATACTTCCCCCCTCCCTTTTGCCTCACTTATACATAGAAGAAAAATACTGATGTTTTTCAAAGCCCAGTGATATGCTAAGGCACTGGAGAAAGCAGCATTTGATTCATTAATTTTCAGGAACACAGAGCTAGTTGTGCTGCTGAATATATACAAAGCTTCTGGGCACCATATTGGTTGGGACTGAAGAAATTTCAGTATGTTATCACATTCCTTATGACAGGATGTAGGGTACTAATGTACTGAAATTGTTGTAAGAAACAAACGAGGGGAGACAGACTGTCATGAATGAAGGTAGCTACCAATAATAAAGGAGTGAGTACTGCACTGTCCTGAGACTACTCATTTTGAAAATGCTTCTATTTAGCATATCTCCTGATTCTGATCACAGTTTTGATTATTTTACATAGTATTAGGATATTTGATAGATTCATTTAAAATGGTGGTACTGTTATTTTTGTAATAAACTTGAAATCTAAGTTCACTAACATAGGTGTGAAAGAATAATAGTCTAAAAATAAAGAAACAAATGGAAAAATATAAAGTGCTGGTGGAATTCATAGTTCAATGACATAAATGTAAATGTGTTTCTAATTACACCAGGAAAATATTGTAAGTGGTTTAGCAAATATGAATTTTCCATAGAAGATTCTCATTCTTATTCATGTTATTTTATATGTTTAGTGAGTGTCAGTGATATTAATTCTATACCAGAATCAAAGTAGGAAGAATGTCTGTTGTTGTTTCCATTTGTTTTGGTTAATTTAGTAGAAAATAGCCAGCCCCTTAGGGTGTGTCATGAATTATACCTATTTGCTATTGTCCAATGTTTGAAAGAATGCACAAGGCAAAAATAATTTAGAAACTGACAAACAATGCCCAGATACTCTCTTTGTAATAGTGTCAACTTAATTCAATTTTATCTTTCTCTGTGCTATAAATTTTAGTGTTTGTCTAATAGAGAAAGTTATATATCTTTTCCTTAAACATATAGCGCTTGTAAGGACAATATTTACACTGGCTTTTTAAAAATGCAGTTATTAATGAAGTATCATTCATTTTGTATTCTATTTTCACATTATGAAAGGTGGAATAGAAAATATAACACTTTTCATCCGCGCTGGGCGTTTAGGATAGTCAACAAGCACTAAGTGGGACAGACGCTTTGATTTTAGGGTCAATAGTCCACAGTCTGATACTGACAGGAAGGCAAGGCCATTCTGTAATGAGGCCCACAGGATCTGAGAGGCCCTATGTTCCGTAATGGCAACTGAGAACTCTGGGGAGCCTTCAATGCAATGACAGTCTCAGGGTGAATTCAAAATGAAAGTTTTATCTGATAAAAAAATAAAAACAAAACAAAGGGAGGCAAGGAAACTTTGGGAAGTGTTAGATATGTCTTTTACTTTGATCATAGTTATGGTATCACGGGTGTAACTCTTCAAATTGTACACATTAATATATGCAGTTCTTTGTATATCAGTTATACTTCAACAAAGCTGTAAAAAAAAGTTAATAGAGGAAGTAAAGGTAAGAACCATGAATTCGGAGGAAAAGCTGTAAGAAAATTCAACTTCTTGCTTTCTTGGTTCATCTGAGTTCACTGAGTCAGTTACTCTGGGAGGAATGTTTTTGGCTAGGATTGCTCTGATTGGACAGACAGGGAACACTGCCTGGGGTGCAGGAAACAGATAGATTTTGGAACATATTTGGAATGTGCATATGAAAATCTGATAGCAAGAGACAGCAAGCTATTAGTCACTATATTAGTTTCCTAAGCTTGTTATAATAAAATACCCCATACTCGGTGGATGAAAACAATAGAAATTTATTCTCTCACAGTCCTGAAGGCTAGAAGTCCTAAATCAAAGGTGTTGTCAGGGCCATGTTCCCTTCAAAGTCTCTAGGGAAGAATCCTTCCTTGCATCTCCTGGCTTCTGGTGGCTGCTAGTCAGCCTTGGCTTTCCTTGCCTTGGCTTTCCTTGGCAGCTGCATCAGTCCAATTTCTGCTTCTGTCTTCACATGACCATCTCTCCTCTGTTGAGTGTGTGTTTGCAAATTTCCCTCTCCTAATAAAGCACCTGTCATTGGACTTATGGCCCAATCAAATCTAGTATGATCTCATTTTTACTTGATTACATCTGCAAAGACCCTATTTCCAAATAAGGTCACATTCACAGGTACCTAGGGTTAGGAAGTCAACATATCATTCTGAAAAATATAATTCAGCCCACAGTGGTCACTTTATAACAATTAAATCATAGATGTAAGGTGAACAGTTATAGAAGAAATAATTTGGAAGCAGGGTAAGAGAATGAAAACAAGAAAAAAATGCCCCAAGATATGCATTTATAAGAGTGAGAAAAATGTTTTTAAAAACATGGAAGAATAGTCACATAATGATGGCTACATTAACCTAACGGAAAAATAGCTTATAGTAAAAACTTTTGTTCACATATATTCTATAGTATAGATTCCTAAAAGTGGAATAGCTGTATAAAAGGTATAGAATATTATATATATTTTCCTCTATTTTAAATGAAAATTTCCCCTTACAAGAAAAAAGAAAGATTTTTTCACTCTCTAGTCCCACCAAAAAAACTTTTTCCTTGTGTAGGAAGTTGAATAAAATATATTCTAATGAATTTTAAGTTTAATTGACCACAGGATATATTTTTATGGGACCACTTATCAAAGGGAGCATTGTCTTCCTGAGATTACCCCCTCTGCATTTCCTTTGACTAGTCCATCGGCAGAGTTAAATAAAAGAAAGGCAAATTGAGTGTGTAACACTGCACTTCAAGACCCCCTCTTTCCTGAGATATGTAATTCATGGAGTTACATATCTCAGTACTCAGTTATCTGGCAACCACCACTTTGCTGCTGTGAACCCACAACTCACAGTTCAAGTTCTTTATTGTCATTTGTTTAAAAACAAGCTGACCTCAAATCTTGGATTTTAATTATTTCTTACAGTTTACAGAAGAGGCAAAATAGAGAAGCACTCACTGATTTAAAACAAAAACAAAAACAAAACTCTAGGGCTTTCCGGGTGGCGCGGTGGTTGCGCGTCCGCCTGCCGATGCAGGGGAACCGGGTTCGCGCCCCGGTCTGGGAGGATCCCACGTGCCGCGGAGCGGCTGGGCCCGTGAGCCATGGCCGCTGGGCCTGCGCGTCCGGAGCCTGTGCCCCGCGACGGGAG
>NC_041218.1:30993971-31027910 GCF_002837175.3 Physeter macrocephalus
CCACGTGCCGCGGAGCGGCTGGGCCCGTGAGCCATGGCCGCTGGGCCTGCGCGTCCGGAGCCTGTGCTCCGCAACGGGAGAGGCCACAGCAGAGGGAGGACCGCATATCACAAAAAAAAAAAACAAAAAACAGAAAAAAAACAAAACTCTAGGTCCCAAGATGAAACTTACTTTCCTTAATGACAAAATAGGAAAAATCGAGACTTAAAAGATTAAACGAGGAAAATAGTGTAGAAA
Organism: Physeter macrocephalus; assembly: GCF_002837175.3. Lineage (NCBI taxonomy): Eukaryota > Metazoa > Chordata > Mammalia > Artiodactyla > Physeteridae > Physeter > Physeter macrocephalus. Next base: position 30,994,209 of record NC_041218.1, read on the forward strand.
CATTAGCCCCAACTTGGCACATGGTAGGTATGTAAACGTGTTGAATATGAATGTGCAAAATAAAGGTGGATTGTGCAATTGCTCGGACGATTGAATCCAAAACAGAAAATGAAAAACAGCTGCATCAATTAAGGTATCTGCAAATGTCAGTTGAAAGATATTTTGCTGCTAAACTATTTAGTGGATAGATGAGAACTAGAATGGTACATTTTCTTGAGCAAACATCTTTATCATCAGGCCTGGTTGAGTAATTTATGAGAGATGAAAAATATCAATATCAAAAATTCTTACAACAACCTGTTTCAATTTGTTTCAATCATCCTTACAGTGCCTGATACTAAATACAAATTAATATTATTTTTATGGAAATGTATATATAATAAAATTTTGTATAACAAAAAGGATATTTTGCAAAAAAAGAAAAGAAGAAATAAACCAGGAATAAATCTGATTACCAAATTGGTAGTTAGGAGTAGGTTATGGACAATAAAGGGAGTGGAATTCCTTTGAGGATACACTTTTATATCATTTTGCCCTCCAAATTATATCAACATTTTTCCATATTTAAAAAGGAAAATTAAATGTGTAGGATGGAAAAATGCCTAAAATTGAGTAGAAATGCAAAACAATAATTATAACCTTATATAAAATTGATAACCACATGGAAGAAGGAAAAAAAGAATTAATCCAAGTATCTTTGAACATGGTACTTTCGAGATTCTCAGCCAGATATATTCTAAATCTTGAAGTTAGTTACTAGCTTTGCTGTTGTTTGTAGAATTGGAGTGATAATAATAAAACTGTTTTTTAACAAAAGTATTTGAATGAGCAAGTAGTTTAATGTTAGTATTTTTTGGAAACAGGATTCTTACTATAAAAAATACATATATTTTTCAGATGTGGTATATTGAGGACATAGTACCATTTATGTAGAATCCCTGCCAAAAGTGTTTAACCTGAATATAATAATGAAGAAACAATGATATATACCCTAATTTAGATTCACTCAGCAAAACAATTAGCCTTGATTCTTCAAAAATTTCAATACCATGAAACACCAAAGAAATGAGGGACCTGTCTGGAATAAAGGAGACTAAAGATTCATGGCAAATCCTTGTTTGTATTCTGGGTTAATTTCTAGAAATTTGAATCTGTGCTATGTATTAAGTACTATTAGTAATATGGTTAAATTTTCCAGAGATGCTAATTATATTGTGGTTAAGAAGGAGACTGTATTTTGGCGGGCGGGGGGGGGCAGATATATACTAAATATTCAGAGCTGATGTGTCATGATACCTACAACTGTGTGTTTCAGTGTGTGTTTGTGTGGGGGGGAGTGAGTGAGTGTGGGAGGGGGGAAGAGAAAGAAAAGGTGGAAAGAAGGTGGAAGGGAAAGAGGGAGGAGAGGGAGACATATTTAATTGGTGGAGCTAGGTGAAGGTTATATATTTTATTTTTTAAAATAAAAATTGGGATAAATTATTCTTCAGAATATGTTTTATTCTAGCTTCCTTAGTTCTAGAGGAATATTTCTACAAGATGGAGTCTGGGTTATCATTACTAGACAAGTTTACATGAGGACATGTGAAATGTATTTTGGACATTCTAATGTAAATGTAGGAAAAAAATATAGAAAAAAATTGAAATAAAACACAACAGCCTCTCTTCTTTTAGAACTGGAATTTAACTGTAAAGAATATGATTCCTCTGACTTATCTGTCACAGATTAAGCCAACAATTGAAACATCATCTGAGAAATTGATTAAGAGAAGTTAAATATCTTGACTTCTCCAGAAAACGACATGTAATCTTGTTTTTAATACGAAGGGGGGGCACATAAGAAGAATCTGGAAACGTGCATTTCTAAAATTATTACTATTTTTATCTCTAAGTTTTCACAAAAGATTAAAGTACACCTTGAGGAAGAAACCCCATCCTTTTTGGGAGACAGAGTTAAATGATTAAATGTTTGCTTTTCCTTTCTCTTATTTCCATGAATCTTTAATTTCTTTTCCATGCATTTCATAATCCTTCATTATTCGAGCAAGAACCAAAAGAAACATAAAAGCACTATCTGATACAGTGCAATTTACATCTTATAACACAACAAGCTTAACATCTATAATAGTGAAAATGTTGATACAATAAAGTTTGAAAGTAGATGGAAATGGCAAATAAGGGAAATTGATTTGAGTCAGTCCTAAGAGAAATGATTTTGGCCAGCTGCAGCTAAAATTGTTTTATAGCTTGTGGATGGACTCCAGCAAATCTGGTATATACATCTAGGCTACCTAAAATACAAGGCATAGTCTTCACCAGCATAGTTGTTCTGACCTTTTATAGAGATGGGCAGAGACGTCTGGTGCAAGACCCTTCTCTTGGATAGAATGAGCCTCATGATTAGAAAGGTCTTTGGTAGCATTTTAGGAGTGTGAATTAAATGTTTTTATTTCAGGTCAATGCCACTAAATGAAAAGGGTGGTCTAATTCAAATGATTATGTTTCTTCTGTTCCACCATAAATTCTTTATATGAGTGAACAGAATACACATTAAATATAAATGTAGTATATAATTCCATCAGTTTAACTTTTTCTATGAACATGAAAGTAAATAACAACACCTAACAATAAATTGCATTTTATCTGCATCTTCTAATTCCTATAACAGACCCTACAACCCCATTTACCTATAACAGATTAATGGATGCTCACCATACTAAATATTCAGAGTTAATAGGGTGAATATACCTCCAGGCTTGCCTGGTACTGTCATAGTTTATACCTGCTTCCCAGCGCCCCATCCAACTAATAGCCCCTTTCTCTTTCATAATCATTCAACTGGGACAACGATTTATATGATAACTTTACTAACATGTCTGTGTACTCATTGCTTGCACCGGTTGAGTTACATACTTAAATGTTATCTTTTTTATGCCACACTGTTTATGCTAGTTATTATTGCAGTTGTGTATTTTAATGAAAGAACATACAAACTGATAAATATGAATAAAGTAAAAAGAGTTTTTGTATTAATGAAAACTGAGTTGAATGATTTGTAAAACTCCATGATAACAATTTTCTCTCATTGCTACCCAATTAAGCATGGGTAAAAACTGTAAAACATATTTTTAATTCTGAAAATTGATATCTATGCCTACATTAGATGGGGATACCTGTATTTTTATATTTTATGTTTGAAAACATTTAAGGTATGGGTATTTATTAGTCACTACTGGGACATAATTTTTAAATTGGTCATAATTGCATGATCAGTTTCTAGTCACTGCATAATCAGAGGCCTACTCTATTCAGAATTGTAACTAGCATATTATTCAAATTATTAAATATAATTCTGCTTTAAATTAATACAAATAGCAAGGTATAACCCGGTCCTTTTTTGCTATTTCAGTTACCATTCTTTGATAACAATGTATTCTTTCTCCTTTTTCCTCTTTTCCCTCTTTTTCTACGAAAAATAAATTTTAACACTCTGCTTCCTTATAATTCTATAAGAACTGAAAATCCCTGAGCCTGTAGCACACTTTCTTTTGCTAAGGTTTTATTTGGGAGTCTTTTCATGGCAGAGCATTTTTATTCTGCTTGAATGTGCTCAGCTCTCTCTAGCTATCCAGTCTCAATTTCTCAGCATAGAAGAAAAATTGGCTTCTAGTTTCATACATCTTCACTTATAGCGGAAGAGAAAAATATCACCAGTCACATTGTATTTGCAACTCCTGTCATTTTTCAATAAGTGCTGTATTTCTAAAGGAGAAAAAATTTCTGGCCCTCCCCCATTAAATACACCAAGTTAGAGTACCTTTAATTTATTGATGGAATACTGACTGTAACTGACATATTTCTGACCCAAATTATTTCTAATAAATCTAAAATGCCAAACGTGATTTTCCTCTATAAATTGTAAAACATCTTAGAGAACAAAATTATTGTTTCTAACAAGGTGAATTAGTGATTTCTCCTCAACTGTGCCACGTTGTGTGAAATGATTAAAAAGAATAACAAGAGTTATCTACAACGGTACTGTGAGTCCATCAGGAATGTACTCAGCTGCAAGTAAAAGAAAACCTAACTTTTGTGACTTAACTTAATTGGATTTTATTTTCCTTATTCATAAGAAGTCTGAAAGAGCCAGCTGTTGATGTCGGATCAGCTGTTCAATGATGCCGTTAGAAGCTTTTTATGGATTCTCGTGCCATCTGATGACTGTCTGTGACTGAACCGTCACAAGATGTTCCTGTAGTTCCAATCATGAAATCCCATTTTAAGGGTATAAAAATGAACAGTCAAAACGATAACCTCAGCTGCATCTCTACCTTTCTGTTGGGAAAGAAAACTTCACCCAGAAGTGATTACGGAAGTCGTTTGTTTATATCCCATTGCTCAAAATTGTGTCATACATCGACCCTTAAATGTCTAGGAAGCTGAGAAATTATACACTTAACTTTCAGCTTCCAAGGTGAAAAAAAAATAAGAAAAGGAGTTTGGAATTAGCGTTGGGTGATCCAAGTTGCAGGGTACACCATGAAAGCTGTACAAGGGCTTGACATGACCACAACACAGGAAAGAGAAAAAATAATTTGCCCCAAGAATTTGAACAAAGTATGTCTTACCTCAACAAAACTCTTTAAAATGCAGCACGGAACTGCTGTTATTGAACCAGGAAGAATTCACAGTGTCTGCATGAATTGAATATTTGTATTATTCTTCAGTACTTTAACTACCAATGCCACAGAACAGCACATACTAGGCACTAAGTACATATCTGAATGAAAGAATAAATATCACCATAAAATATATAGCAGGTGGTAACTATTAAGTATTATAGATTCTGTTAAACTGAGATGCTTTTCTTAAATGTAGATTCACCCATTTCTTTATTACTTTAAGAAAGATTTTCAGTAGCTAATATGTAATACTTATTTTGATAGATGTTGTGAGAGAGGAACATAAATGTATGCACCTAGTTTCAGTTTTCAATTGAATTAAAAATAAAGGGATTTCATATATGTTCTATACTGAGTTAAAATTGTTGAATAAGCACATATAATTTTTTCAAAAAGAGGTGTACTAATAAGGTTTATTCAAGACAGAAAGAAAAATGAAGACGTGAGGTTTATTTGTTTTTTTTTTTTGGCAGTACGCGGGCCTCTCACTGCTGTGGCCTCTCCCGTTGCGGAGCACAGGCTCCAGACGCGCAGGCTCAGCGGCCACGGCTCACGGGCCCAGCCGCTCCGCGGCATGTGGGATCTTCCCGGACCGGGGCACGAACCCGTATCCCCTGCATCGGCAGGCGGACTCTCAGCCACTGCGCCACCAGCGAAGCCCAACATGTGAGTTTTAAGAGGTACACTACTCATGATTTGGGGGGTCAGTAAAAACTTTATGGAAATGGAGACCCCCAGATCACTTCAGAGCAGTTAATAGAAGTATATAACCCTCCCTTTGTGATCATGAAAAATTGGCAAGTCTCTCTTTATTCTTGCTAGTAGACACTGTGCTTGTGATTATATATTGCTGTAAGATCCGAAGACATAAAGGGAAGCAAAGGGAATCAGAATTTATTGCATGAGATTGTAGAGAGCAAGAATGTGTATGTTCTCTTAAATGAATTGCCTCTATCAAAAGAGCTTACATTGCTATCAGATTTAACAATGAAAATAAACATAGGGCATGGCCATAAAGATTAAAAGCCATATGTAGTAATAATAGATTGCTAATTAGAACATGTAGGGTGAGAGGTGAGATTTAGTACTTGGTACAGGATTATCAAAACTTTAGGAGCTGTCAGGAGACCATCTTCCCCAGCTCTAGCAGGAGCTCTCTCAGACTGAGGCAGAATCAGCAGTTGAACTATATCTATGCGAACTATAGCTATGTAAAAATGATGTGCTAGGAAGCAAAAAAAAACTATCTAAATGAACAATATTTTAGGTCCTGTAATACGGAAATAGGTCCTTGTTTTCAAACTGTTTCATGAAAACAGTTGTTTACAATTATTCTAAAATGATGCATATACATGAAATTTGTATAAATCAGTTTCTTTCTCCATTGATTTACAATCTCTTTAAGCCCTAAAGTCGATGATTCTTACTGTGCTTTCTCAAGAGCTTTATTTTTATTGTATGTCCTTCTTAAATCTAATTTCCCCCAACAGTCTGTCCTCCCATTTTATTCATTCACCAAATATTTATTCAACATCTATTATGAGTCAGGCACAGTTCTAAGCATTAACTTCACGTTTATTTGCCAATATGTCTATTTTATTTATAGTCAATGAATAACTGAATTATATTGTAATAGCACATGCCTAAAGTAGTACAAGTCGTAAGTGATGATTGTTGAAATAGAAATGATACAGAGAGGATTTAGCAGTTAATAAAATCACAGGAAAATGGGATAGAAGTAGTGAAATGGAGAAACCAACGATTCTTCTTGATGTGGAGCAGCATATTTTGGAATAATAATCTAGTTTATCTTTGTATGTTCCTACCCCTTTTTTCCTCCCACTTATACTTCAGGGATTTTTCTATCCTATAGCCTATACTACAGAGGGAAAAAATATTATTCAAAGAAACTATTTCCTTTTCAAAATATCCAGTGCATCATTCAACCGTATATGAGGTTCTCAGCTAATGGAGCCAAAACATTTACAGTTTTTCTACCTATACCTATACCTATGTGGAATCAGAAAGGAGGGAAATTGATTTAGAAGAACAGTCATTGGATCAAAATGAAAAGTAATGCTTCTCAGAGTGACATGTAACTGGAACTTCTGCAACTGCATGTGTTAAATTACCTTCTTAAAATGACTACAGAGCTTATAAGACAAATGGTGATGTTTTTCAGGGGGATTTGTGACATCTGGTTTTCACAAATAAATGATATCATCTGTGCCCATGTAGAACAGTAAATATCAATAAGTGCAAGTTATGTGTCCATCATCAAACTCCTTGAGTATTTGAATTTGGTATTTAAATTTACATTAAACATGACTTTCCTGCTTTTGAGGTAATTGCTACAAAAAGGTATTCTTGCAAAATTGAAGTGTTTCCAAATAATAACATAAACAAACAGTAGAATTATTCTACATAAAAGTACAAAATCATCGTAGCAAGAACATCCAGACAACTATCAATTTATTTCCTATAATTATTCCTTATACATCTAACCTATAATTTACCATGTTTCCCTTTGACAATGCCAAGGTGATGCATGGAAGCTTTAGTTGGCCAGCCATGACATGACACAAGTGTTTGGTACTCTAACCGCAGGAAAGGAAGTAATATCAAATAGCTTTCCCGTTACCACCTAACACTGGAAACAGCTTTTCTAGCCATTTGAATGCAGGATAATTCATTTTCCAGCAAGCACTGTGCATACTGAACTTGAAAAGTATAAGTAACCTGTGCTTGAAGAGAATCAGGAAAAAAGAGCTATTTGCTGGCCATCTTTCAGATTTGAACACAGGATAAAGTAAGAATTCTTTTACTACACATAGCTTCGCTAAGTATTAGAACAGACAATGGCAGGGGAGATAAATTTATTTTAACGCAGTGTTAATAATGATAATAAAATCTTAACAACTGCTAAGTTGGGACAATAGTTCTAAACTCCTATTTAAATCTACATATATGTTTACCCTAATTAGGCCTGGTTAGAAACTATTAAATCTTCCCTTAATACTTACCTTTATTACTTTTGTTTTGGATGGGTAGCCTCTCAGCTAAAATGGATTTAATATTTTTCTTAAGGGAGTTGAGGTGAAAAGCACATGTATATCTTCAAAAAGCAGAGAATGAAATTAAATTATGAGGTTAGAAGGAACAGTACTGAAATATTTTCATTGGGTGGCGATAATTAGCAGTTATGTTTCAGAACTGCAAAAAGGATTACCACAGGTATTGATAATTCAGGGGTGTGGCTTGAAGTATAAGCGGAGGAACAGGCAGACTGCATGGGCTGCTGAGGAGAGCCTGCATTCAGCTTGTCTAATCTGAAGACTCAGGTTTCTTTACCTTTGTAATGGTGCCTGACAGTTTATGCCCTCAATAAAATATTTCGTGAATGGAATTGAATTTAATTTGAAGAAGGAATATGTGATTTCAATCATGTGTGATTGCAACGGTCAGAGACCAGGCAGGAAAACAGAAACCACACGAGGAAGTCAATGGAGGGGATTTTATACAGGAAATTAGTTACCAAGGTGCTGGAGAGCTGAAAGGGCAAATGAGATCCCAAGATGAACCCAGAAAGAGAATAACTCCAGGAGTCAGCTAGCCCTTCTAGGACTTAGGGAGCAGCAGGGCAGAGGTGGTGGTTAGAAGAACCCAGAGCTTAGATGAAGGACCTCGCAAAGCCTGGTAACACCGGTTCTTCCTAATCCTCATGAAATTGTGACTATGAAATAATATACTCATAAACTACATGTATTTAAATGCTTCCCAGTGCCAGGTCTGAGTATGTGTTTATTGTTTTTGTTATTATATCATCATTACTCTCACCACCATGAAAAGCACCCAGTACAAATATGCAGTGCCTGGTAGATAATAAAACTCTACTCAATATAGTATTTTTAACCTCCCTGGAAGGAAGTACGGAAAGTAAAAATACACTGTAAAACAATATGCAGATACTGCTTACTATTACTGTATGATGAAGCTCATGTCTTATTAGAGAATTTAAAATCAAATGCTCATTTTTATCTTTAGTTGTTAGATTTTGGCAGTTTAACTTTTCTAATGTCTTCAGAGAATGTCTTAAAATGGTCCCCCCAGAACATATACTGCAAGATTTAACCTCTGGTGAATGTAAATATGCCTGTACCCCTTCTGTCCTTTTCAACATATCCACTGGTGCATGCTGTGTTGATGCTTTTTACAAAGATAATCAATCTTAGGTTTTTCAGTGTGTCTATTTCCCACATCACGGACTTCCCCAGCAGTGAACTCACACTTTATATGGATATACAATTCACTTGCACTGTAAACAAGGGGCTGTTGAGAAGAAAATCATACAAACAGGTATATGTCTTCTCAGCACAGATGGTGTTTTCATTTCATTGAGTCAGCTCTTGCCAGCAGTTGCGTTTTTAGCTATGGTAAAGATAAACTGGCTCATTTCATTAGGTTTAGCATTGCTTTTTGCTATTCTTTAATTAAATGATTAAACATACACGGTTATAGTCTAACAACTGAAAGACCAAACCCAGAATTTATCAGTGTTAATGCAGCGATATAGTTCCATGGATAGGCAGCACATAGTGAAACCACTTAGATATTGTCAACCAATAATAAACCTAAACTAAAAATAATTCGTTCTGACATAAATTCAGTAATTATAACACACTTTGAAGCTCTTTCCCTTGTGTTCATGCCTCATCAATAAATCCCTTTCCCATACACTTTTTAAGCCAAAAATCTAGAAAGCTCAGATTTTTTTTTAAAAATAGGAACCCTCAAATAGTAGGATTCTTTCTATATGAGCAAGTGAATAGCCAGTAAAATTCACTTTAAAAGTTTTTGAAAAAGGAATGATAACTAACTCATTTGTTTCTTTTATATCTGCCAGACAGTTATTTAATAAGTATCTCATATATATTAATTATTTTAATTCTCAAATTAAACCTGTGAGGTAGAGTTGGAATCAAGGGCTATATCCACAGCCCTACAACTGTGCACTCAGTGATTCACAGGAAGAAATCACATGGCTCAGCATAAAATTACTCATGGCTAAGATTTATTACAGTGAAGAATACAGTGCAGGAAAGGTGGCGCAAACATATACACAGGTTGAAGCTAGAAAGGGCAAGAGAGAGATTTCCTATCTTCCTCTGTGGGGGACCACTTGGGCACATCTTTCTCTCTAGCTACTAACTGCAGCCAAATGTGTGAGATATCCTTGCCCAGGGAAGTCCACTTGAAACTTGGAGTCCAAAACCAGCCAAGATGCAAACTCCCAAACTAGGTAGTAGGTACATGTAATGAATCATCATGTCTCACTTTAAACATGCTAACAACCTGGTTCATCTTGACCCACTGCTCTAGGCATGTAAAAATGTAAGTCATTACCAAGCAATTATAAGAACATCCCAATAGTTTAGTTTTAGCGTTTGACCAAGGGCCATCATGATGGTAACATATGAGCAAGAACTGAGTTAAACAGATCTGTTGTGTTAACGATTTCCTTTCAAGAGCACAGAGTGGTTGAGTAACTTACCTAAGATTACACAGCTAGCAAATGTCAGAGCCATGTTCCAAATTCAAATAACATGGCTTCAGAGATTCCATACTCTTAATTACTAAATAATAGTTCCTTTCTAATATCATTTGCCATATATTTGAAAGCATGTGTTTGAGGGTTGTTCAGAGGCTTGGTGATGTCACCAAGGACCCAAGCAGTATCCCATACCTTTTTCTGTCCTGCCACTCTCACTGTGGCAGTGATTCTTTCATCATGATCACAAGAGGGTTATAGCTGCTCCAACATCCTGTCCTTACTCAGTAACACCCAAAAGCAGAAAGGAAAGAGCAGTACCATACTGTGCAACTGGCCCTCTTATTATCAAAATCTTAAAAAAGCTTACCCCCCAAAATTTATGATACAGCTTTCCTTTGCATTTCCCATTTAAATATGGATCACTTTAATCTTTGATAACCATGTATGTTATTACAATGATGAGTTTATAGTAAACACAATTTACCCAATGGCTGTGTTCACCCTTCATGAGCATTTTCCATAGGATATCTGAAACATACCATGGTTCTGAGAGTAAAGAAGTTGGCATTGGAATGAAGGGTGGGGAGGATGTCACTGCTCTCTCTCTCTATATATATACACACATTGGCCAATGAAAGTGAATCCTTTTATGTTTACCCATATAATTATAAATCCTCCTATAATTATAAAATACCATCTAAATGTCACTTCCCATTACATTATATAAATCTATCCTTTTCTGTACATCCTGTTGTAATTCATTGTTTTCTTTACTATACTATAAATATCTTTTTGGTGAAACCCTGACTAAATTAAATTATTTCTAAATGCTCAAGGAAATTATACTATGCTATGAAATAGAACTAAAATAATTCAGTATCATGTTTCCAACATTTTCAACAAGGACCTCTCTTATTACTCTTTCCTTTTCACCTGTGCAATTAAATCCATGTTTTGAAAATGTTTTAAATCTATTAATTCAACTTTATTTACATGAATTAGAATTAGCCACAAGCAAAAATAAGACAAGTAGATATGTCCCATTATCTATGTTAATCTACAATTTACTTACATTGTAGAAAATGCGGAGCCAAATTTCCCAGGTTTGGAACCACTCACGCTCCTTCAAGCCCTTTGAACTTACTGTATCCAGCACTGGGCAGGTCACAGCATCTATGTAGATTTGTATTACCTTATATATGAAACATGAATAAAAATATTTTGCCCACCTAAAAGCTTACAGGTGAAACAAGATGATTTTTTGGTTATGATTGTTGATATATTGAACTCAAGTATCATTTTAGAGTACTTTATTCAAGTATTTTTCTGTTGGAATTCATTCTAGTGCACTCTTCTTGTTGAATTTTCAATCCACTCTTAAAATTTTTTTCCTCTCACCTATACGTAATGTAAGAATCTATATATTTTTTAAAAAAGCCGGTGGTTTCCAAATTTATACTTTCAGAGTCTAAACATTTCTTCTGAGCTCAAGGATTACTTATCTATCTACTTGAGCTCCATACTTAAATATCTAATAAACACCTAAAGTTTAACATGCCTAAAGCAGCATTCATGCGTGATATTCCCCCTTAAGACAGATATTATTCATGGCTTCTTTTTCTCAATGAATGGAATAAAATACCATTAGTTTCATAAATCAAAACTTTAAGAGTCCTCCTTGAAATCTCCCTTCCATTGTGCTCATACCATAAACCCAATTGTCAAATCAATTTTACCTTCTAAATATTTCATGAATCTGTCCACCTCTGATCATTTACAGAAGCAATTTACCCCTATAGACCATCATCTTCCAAATGGTCTTTAATGAAATATCAAAGTGCATATTATTACTTATACCGCCATGTGTATACGATCTGCCTACTATTCCATCCTCTCTTCTACTACTCTTGTATTCCAGCCATGCTGACCTTCTAATATATCCTTGAATGTCTCAACATCTAATCCATCATAATCATTTGTGTCTGAATTTGTTTGGGTCTAGAATGCTTTTAGATAGTTTTTACATAACTATCTGTAAACAGCATACTTTAATTTCAGCACATGTGACTCTTAACAGAGTTCTCATATCACCCTGCATGCTTACTTCATAGTGTGTATTATATATTTTAATGATATATTTGTTTGGTAATTTGAATAATGACTTTCTGTTGCAGAAGACTGTGTATTCAATTAGGTCAGGGATTGTATCTATGTTGGTTACAATCTCATTAATAAGAACTATCATAGTAAGTCATAGATATGTTCATTAATTTAAACGAATAAATGAAGGCTGTTTTAATTCTATAGAAACAATGGTTCAATATAAGGGAGCTACTGAGGAAAATTTTTGGAGAAGAGAAGATGTTAGATGCATAGAATTAAAGAAGATAAATATTCCCTAATTTCACTAATGGGAAAAGAAGTTACAGTGAGACAGAATGTAAGAAGAAATTTCTAAAAACTATGCCTAATAATAACTTTGTTTCTCAGTTACTAAGCACCCTCTCCCTAAATATGCAGGTAAATTGAATCTGAAGCTCCAGGGCTGTAATTCAGCCTTTTGTCTGAAAGAAGAAGGATTGGTAAAGACACAGAATCCTTTCACCACTGTTATGGGCTGAATTGCTCCCCACCCTGCAAATTCATATCTTGAAGCCTTAATTCCCAGGACCTCAGAATGTGGCTGTTTCGGAGATAGAACGTTTAAAGAGATGATTAAGTTAAAACAAGGCCATTAGCGTGGGCCCTAATCCATTTGACTGATGTCTTTATAAGAAGAGGAAACCACTTAAACATACAGATAGACACCAGAGAAAAGCTACGTGAGGACACGGTGGGAATGTGGCCATCTGCCAGCCAAGGAGAGACACCTCACAAGAAACCAAACCTGCTGGCACCTTGATCTTGGATGTCTGGCCTCCAGAGCTGTGAGAAAATAAATTTATGTGGTTTAAGTCACTCAGTCTTTAGTATTTTGTTATGGCAGCCTTAACAAACTCATACAACTGCCATATCCCAGACTAATTTTGAGAATTACCCACTGCCTATTCTCGGCATTTTCATTAAAGTGGAAAACCAAATTAATGAGATTTCTCAACTTTTTCAAGACCAGTAATGTTTGTTTCAACTGAGCTATATCACACACAACTGGAATCAAAACAAGTGCTTTGGCATGAGATTCGTATTCTTCAATGAAACATTCAATAAAATTTTTCAAAAATTTAAAAAGATAGTAAACCTTCTTGATGGTATATTTTTGTATTTTTGCAGATAAGCTTTTAGCTTAGAAATACATATTCTTATGAGCATTAATTGCTTATAAAAAATTTAAGAGATTTAAGAAAAATGCATTGTTTTACAGCACTTCTTTTATTACCTCACTTTATGATGTTACCAAAAATAGCTGCTTTATCTAAAGCCATTTTTACCTTGCTGTATTTTGTTTATGTATAAATAAATCATTGCTATGATATATTTTCAGTATCTTGGGAAAATGGTGAAAGTTAGGCATCAACAGTTTGTACATTGACCAGTGATAACAAATCCCATTATATAACTTATTTAATGATTTCATTATGAATACAAATCCTATACTAACTAAGCAGAGAAATTTCTTTCAATGAGTTTTGCAGTGTCATAATTTTGAGATACTCATCATGCCATTGCAATTAATAATTTACCTGATTTAAAGGAAAAATAAAACTCACCATTTTCTAAGAAGAGGAAAAAGTCTAGAAAGAGGAAGAAATAATTGGACTTTCAAAAGGCACCAAAATATCCCTGAGGACTCCAAATATCTGACTTCTATTTGATTTCTTCAAGTGCCTTTCTCCTTAAGAATCTTCAACAAAGTCTGTTGCAAACATTGTTGTTTCAGGGTCATTCAATTCATGTTTCTAAATGAGAAACAGTTTCAACAAATCAAACCTTACAACATGTCAAAAACGGAAACAAGAAAAAAAATCAGAAAAAAAAAGGAAAAATACCTTTATATGATATTTAAGTTATGACAGAAGACAGTACACTCTGGATGACTAAAAGGGGGGTGGGGTCATTACCAAAACAAGGCAAGATACAAAAATTTGAATTTATTATATCATTTTGATATTTAAGTGATTGCTCATTGTGTAAGTTTGTGAAGTCCACCTTAACAATGTACCACATACTGGGCAGCTTAAACAATAGAAATGTCTTGCCTCACAGTTCTGAAAGCTGGAAGTCTGAGATCAAGGTGCTGGTAAGATTTGTTCCTCTGAGGGGTGTGAGGGAAAGATCTGTCCTAGGCTTCTCTCCTTGGCTTGCAGATGGTTGTCTTCTCTCTATGTCTCTTCACATTGTCTTCCCTATATTCATATCTCTATGTCCAGATTTCCCCTTTTTATAAGGACACCAGTCACATTGGACTAGGGCCTACCTTAATGATCTCATTTTAGCTTGATTTCCTCTGTAAAGACCCTTTGTCTAAATAAGGTCACATTCTCAGATACTTGGGGTTAGGACTTCAACATACAAATTGAGGAGTGGAGGGGACACAGTTCAAGCCATAATACATACTATGACTCATCAAATTTTGAAGTGACCTTCTTAGAAAAATGGACCCACCTCTGAACTTAAAATTATGAATGTGGACTTTTCTTATGTTCAGCCACATTCTAGGAAGTACAGAAATGCAGTATGACATGAGAAATATCCACTAATTTCAAGGTGTTTACCAATGTTTTCAGAAAAGAAAAGCCCTCAAAATATCACTTGATAATACATAGTACATGCAGATATATACTAATTGAATAATACAGATATTTTGACTCTCATCTGCACAAACCAACTCCCATAAGCACTAACAATTGGCAAATCTAATAATGTCTATCTGTCAGGTGACTCAATGTTTTTCTTTTCAATTATTTTCTAAAAGTCCTTTCTTTCCATATGCTATAATATCTATATTATCCAATTGCTTACACGCTGTTAAATCTAGGTTTCAGGTTTATCTATCCTCTTTGCAGCTTTGCCATTTATTCATTCATACAGGCATTCATGATTGATTGAATGTCCTCTATGTTCTAGATGACGTGCTGGGTCTGGGAAAGCATTGATGGATAACACAGCACTCTCTATTCTTAAGAAGTCCAGGCCTAATGGATGAGGAGGAGAAGCAGACTAATGATAAGGATATTTACCTTCAGTGCTAAATAGGAAGTATAGGCTCGGAGAGTGGATAAACAACTCCTGCTTGAGGCTTTTATGAAAGGTTTTACTTAAACTGAACCTGAAAGGAGAATGGAGATTTCACTTGACAAAGAAGAGTATGAATGTGAGAGAGAAGCCATGTGTGGGGTTTAGGGGATGATAGGGGCTCAAATTCGGGGAACAGAACTGAGAAATAGAATATTGAAGTTAGAACAGTATGCAGGAATGACTGCTCTGTAGGGAGCAGAAGAAAATTTGACCTGGGGGGAGGGGTGCGGAGAATAAGAAGCACAAGGGAAAATTTGAGTGATGAGGCTGGAGAGGAAGTGAGTAGCCAGAACTTTATGGCCCTTGTGAGTTCTTTGCCTCCAAATCTTAGCTTCACCCAATTGCAAAAGATATGATGTTTCATGTCATAGTTTCTTTTAGACTCCTATAGAATTAAAAAGTACATGAAACAAGAGAGGGATAAAAAATTAATTTTTATCAATGGTTCTCATTTTATTTTTGGTTTTATCTTGGGACTTTAATAAATGTACTAATTGCAACTGCCACTCTATTCTTACTCTTTTGTTCTTAAAAAAAGAAAAGTATTTCATCAAATCTACATATTTTACATTTATGTAAACTAACAACTTAAATGCAATACAAACAGTTGTAAAACCATATTTAAAGATGAAATCAGAATTTTTATCATGACATGTTTTACTCTAATATTATTGATCTGGAATATATTGGACAATTGGGTTTGTTCTATATTTCCAAATATCTAATCCTATTCTATTTTTTGGTGGAACATATGCCAAATCTGTTTGCCTTAAATAGCGTGTTCTGTTGTAATCACCTATCGTAGTCTTGAAAAATGTCTCCTTAAAGGTCTGTATTAAGTAATGTGAATCCATTCAACAAATATTTATTCAACAAATTCTATGTAGCAATGTTGCCAGACACTGAAGATACAAACACTATTAAGATAAGGGTGCCATCATCTAGGAGGATGTTATAATCTGTTATAGAAGTTGGGCACATAAATATATTATTACAAAACAATGAATTGAATCCATAAAGAACCTGTTCAATCATATTATTTTATGATTTATGTTCTATTACTTTATCTCTACCTTGTAGCCTTCTTTCTGTCATGTTCTCTATAGTCATATTATTGCTTACTTTTTGTTTTTCCAGTAACATAGCTATGGGAAGTGTTGCAGTGTAAAAACTGTGAGAACATCATCTCTACATAATAAAAATGGAATAAAAACATACTGGAAAAGGTCAGTTACAGCCAATAACTCTTTAAAGCTAAAACGTTATAGAATGTACACTAGAGACATCAAAGAGAAGCCATCTTTTATTAGTATACATGTACTTCGTTTTGGTATCACCTTTTCCTCAGTGACCATCACCTCTAATGATGACAGAGCATGAGGTGTCATTGGGATGTCGAGGCTATAATAGTCAAAAACCACAGTGATAGAGATGGCTGTTGTAGCCTTGGTCCACATGGCCTGACTTCTTTCCATTACCATTCACTCAGCATCCTTGGCAAAACATTAGCTCTTCTTCCAACTTTCAAAGAAATAAAATCATACCAAAGCTATCCACTTTTTTGGTAATTTTCCCAATGTCTAGGGTCCACATGGAGAAATAGCATTGAACAGGAAACAACTTTGAAATCCTCATTAAATATCTTTCTTCCTGTTATCACTTCAAGTTCCTCCAGCCACAGGATTTGTTTCTCTAATAACCCTCCCTATGGAAAAGTTCAGTTCCTTCTTCTCTTCCCTCCCTCTTTTTTGTATTTCCCAAGAATGTTATTAAGAAACAAAACAAAACAGAAAGGCTACATTAATGTAGTAAAAATGCAAACAGTAGAAAAGATGCCATCTCATTGATGACACTGCAATCATCAGTGAAAAGTAATTCACAATTTATCTAAAATACCTGGAGAAGCAATCCATCATGAACACATTGCACATTATTTTTAAATTGGCCAAATATAAACAACCATGTACATGAACACATAAAACATTAAACATACATAAACAGGAGCTTAGGCTACACATTGCTCTGCACTTTTCTAATTCTAAATCTAGACACACACTCAGGAATTCTTCCTATATCAGTTTAAATAATTGCCTTATTCATTTTAATAGTTTCTTGGTGTTCCATTGTTTGGCTGTAAAGCTATTTTTAAAATTAGTTTCTATCTGATGGATAGTTAGAACATTCAGTCACTCACCACTTCCGCATAAAACTTGGGTGCCAGATTCTTGACTGGCTTACGTTCAAGAAATACTTACAAATCACATTTCCAATAAAGCCAATCTTCCTCTAAAATTAATTACAATATTTACTATGTAATTTACTTCATATTTAAAAAGACTAATTTTGATGGAGAGGGATTGGCAAGAAATATAATTTTTTGAATCAAAATGATAATAATCTAGGAACTTTAAATACATTGCTTTTCACCGTGTACCAAAGTCATCTCACATGTACCTCCTAGTGGCCTAGAGTTTATGTGTACAGATGTTCTTTTGTTTGTTTTTTGTCTTATTTTATTTTATTTATTGAGGTATAGTTGACTTACAATATTATATTAGTTTCAGGTGTGCAACATAGAGATTCAATATTTTTATAGATTATACACCATACAAAGTTATCATAAAATAGGTACAGATATTTTTTAAATTCCTTGACTCTTTTCCTAATATCACCCTAAATAGATTTCAACTCTTTCTTCTCATCAATCATTCATGCCTTGATTTGAATTTGTAATCCACAAACTAGATTCAAATATGTATGAAAGAAAGTAAAAATAATATATCTTTTTTAGATTTGTATTTTTCACATAATATATACATACATACATAACGTATTTAATGTTATGAATGCTATCAAATATTTTAATGTTTGTTTCAAATGCCAACAAATAATAATGTATTCTTTGATATTGTATTTACCTCTACATCAATCAATGCCAGGCAAGACCTATTATATTTGGTTCCATTTGGCTCCCAAATTAAGAGGGTATTAGCTAACTAAAGTATGATAAAAGGAAAAGCTCTTGGATTTATTGATAAACTTAAAAACATTCCAAAAAAAACCAAAACAGACTTATAAAATTGTGTTTGTTAGATGTCAGAAAGAAAGGATTAATAATATATAAATGTTTTAAAGTGTTTTAATAAGGCCAGACCCCATGTCTCTAGGCATACTTTTTTCCTCTGTTAGAATGCCATTCTCCACCTGTCATTAATCCTTTCAGGTTCAGTTAGGTGTCACTTGTTTTCCTATCCTCCCACTCTATCCATACCTCTACATAGTACTTAGTCTATTATATTTTAATGACTGATGCTCATATCTGTCTCCCACATGAGACCATTTAGGATATGGATTACATCATGTACATTTATATAATCTAATTAGCACATAATAAATGCTTATGTATGAAATTAAGTAGAAAAAAGTTACAATTTGTTCTGTGTAAACTAAGGTGGTTAAACTAATAACACTGAATAGAAACAATAAGAAAACACATTTTGATTTAATATAAGACAACACTTCTAACAATTGTAGCTAATAATAGAATAAACCACTTTGGAAGATGAGCTCCGAATTACCATAGATATCCCATGTATGAATAAATATAAGTGGTAGCATTAGATGTTTAGATGACATTGAAGTTAAAAAAAAATTGGGGCAAAATGGTACTGAAATGAATGAAGCTCACAGGATTCAAAGAACAGTGTCCTTTTTGTTAGTCCTCAGTCATCCAACTGAAAGAATATAGAGATACGACTGTATTCATGGGTGGTAGGTCATTCAAAGTCGTTGCAACACAGGACAGCTCTCTTGGCACTAGAATGAACATGCTGAGTCCTCACAGGGACAGATGGATTTGATGACAGCAATACTGCATAAAAGCTTTTATTAATAGCCTTTATTTTTAGCCTAGCATATGCTATTCTTGTATAAATGTTTAATCGTTTTTGGAAACTTACTAAGTATTTTATCTCTTATAATATACTGTTGGAAAAAGTTCTAGTTTAATTATATATTGCTCTATAAAAGATCACAATGGTATAGTGACCTCTGAGTGTCCCAGAAGAAAGAGTGCTAGCTTATATGTCAGCCTGAGTTTTCCTAATCCTATTATAGAGATCATGGCTTATAATAGAAGATAAGACAGTAGAATGGAAATTAAATCTGTAAATTTATCAATGGAATGAACATAAAATTAGATTACATGTAACCAATATGCATATAAAAATATACTTTCAACACAAGGTACATTTCCTTTCAGCAAGCTTAATAAATTGGTAGTCACCCAAACTTCAGAATATCATTTATAATCATGACATTGATGACAACATGACACTGTACCCATTCAAAACTGTTTACAATACTTCATGGCAGCCCATGTTATAAAAATTTCAGATCATAGAGAATATAGGAATAATGAAATATAAATTAAAATGAGATTTAAATAACTACAGATAACCAATTATTTCAGACTTTGTTTCACACCTAAGCTTTCACTTATCCTCTTTGGAATGGCTCTGTGACTGTTTTCCCAAGCAAGTTAAATTGCAGAATGACCCAGATGTTATTTTTAAATACATCAAAAGAGAATATTATCCAGTGAGCTAGTTTCTAATTCTAGTTCTTCCACTAATTAACTCTATAATTTTTTATAAGTCTCCTTTGTTCTCTCATATAATTTGAGGGTTGAAATAGATGATTCTAGTGCTTTCCATCTTTAAAAATTCTGCAAATATGTGAGTCTAAATATAATTGCCTCTATTACTATCCAGAAAAAAAATTATGCTTTAAACACAATTAACAATGCTGTTTATAAACTTCAAAATTCAAGCAAGCAAAGATTTCATTTTATAAATTACAGATAACCCCCAAAATGTTTTTAAATAAATTTGTATTAAAGAATCACTTATATGCATAAAATGTACAAATCTTAATTGTAAACCTTGGTGAATATTTACAAAGATTGAAAGAATACCCCCTACATAGCAATCCGCCAGATAAAGAAAGAGAACATGACCACTGCCAGAGAATCCTCCCTTGTGCCAAATTATAGTCATTAATCCCAGAATAATAGGTTGAAAAATAAATTTCCCTTAAATAGATTTTAAAATGTAGAAGGAGAAAGGACACTATGAAATTCTCTTATATTAAAATACTAAATATTAGGATAAATTAATAATCACAATTAAAAAGGTGAAATGTCATTGAGTTAGAGTTTAGATGTACATGGTTTGTATTAAGTTAATGTTATGAAATCAGTTTAATTGCTGATATTAGAATATCTTTATATTAACAATATCTATATTAACAAATTCAATTTAAATAAATTAAAGAAAAAGGTAGATAGATGAAAAAATAATATTTGAGATATAATGAAAATCTAAAAACAAAAACAAAACTGTTGCAGTCATGAGGACTCGAACATAAGGTGGCTACTCCCCGTGATCTTGGGACGAAGGAAAAATTGTGCATTGAATTTAAAAATTGGGATATGTCTTAGTCTGTGTGAGCTGCTATCACAAAATGCCACTGACTTTTAAACAAAAGAAATTTATTTATTTATTTCAAATTGTATGTGTATGTGTATATGTATGTATATGTGTACATCAAATTGTATGTGTATATGTTTGCAGGAGGAGAAAGAGTGCTTAACAATGTGTATAACGAGGAGTTTATAATGGCACATTTAATATATGTCCTACATATAATTACAATGTTATGAGTCTATATAAATCAAGCAAAATTCTCATCATTTAGTTTTCCATGTAGCCTGCCTATGAGGAAACAATGTGCTGGACCAGTCAACTGAGCTGCTTGACTGTGTTTCTCATTATAAATTAATACATCTTTCTGGCTTCGTATATTTCTTTAATGAAGTTTTTTAGCCTCATCACCATCAACCTCAGGATACTAACAAAAATAACTTTTTAACTTTCAAGTACGGTTGATATCATAAGGCAAATGCCTCATTCTAGGACAATTCAGGCTTACTAACTTACTTTATAAAATTCCATCTGAAGTACCTTAAATTTACATTCAAATTTCTGATGCTATAAACTGGGGAGTGAAAGAAGAAGAAAACGAAGTCCTTAAAAGCAGAAAAAGCATTAGAAAAGGCTATTTAAAAATAAAGACATATATCTAACAACATGTCCATTATATTTTTGGTATAAATGATTTTTTAAATTAAAACGAAGGTTAAGTAGGCAAAAGGATAAAAAAGAATCAAGAAATTGGTGTCTCGTTGTCTCGGGCATCTTTATAAGAGGTGAGCTCCATCAAAGGTCAAAATATGTGTACAATAAAATAGTGAGAGAGTAAAAATAATTTAATTGGACATTAGCAAAGAAAGAAGAAATCTAACTAAGAAACTGGAAAAGGGTTGCTGTATTACATTAGGGTTATCAAAATTTCTTTAGAATTTGTAATCATCAATGCTTTAAGGTAAACAATAATTCAAGGTAATGACTAGCAATAAATAATCTACTGAGTCTTTGAAACGTCTAACACCCGGGAAGAGGAATAGAGGGGAAAGAGGTCTATTTTTACCTTATATCTGTAATTTTTTTATAATGGCGATTTTTCTTTTTTCTTCCCCCCCCGAGCCTCCTTCCATCAAAGTTCTGAAACTTTTAACCTTTTCCTCTTCCTATTATCCTACTTGTTCCTACTGCCCTTAAACAACATTTTCTAATTGTTTTAAAGTTTGAGAATGTGGGTGATTCATCAGTGCCCTAATTTTATATAGTAAGTCAGAAATTGCTCACTATCATTATTATTGAGGTGCACATTTTGAGTTAGGTTGTTCAAAGAAAGTTTCAGTTAAATAGTCACATTCACAGAATCCGAGTGGACTGGTGATAGCCAGGAGTTGAGGGGATGGGGACATGGGGAGGTGATGGTCAAAGAGTACAGTTTCAGATGAATGAGATATCCTGGAGACCTACTGTAGAGCATATTGCCTATAGCTAAAGTAATGCACTGTATCCTTAAAATTTGCTAAGAGTTTAGATCTTAGGCTAATTCTTCTTACCACAGTGCAAAACAAATAATAAAGGGAGCAGGAGGAAAGTTTTGGAGTTGATGGATATGCTTATGTCTTTGATGGTGGTGATGGTTTCACAAGCATACACAAACTCATTGAGTTGTATATGTTAAGTGTGTACAGTTTTTTAACATGTCAGCTATACCTCAATAAAATGGTTTAAAAAATGTATCTCACTCACTCTCTGGGCTTCAAGTCTGCTTTCAACTTTTGCAGTGTTTACTTGGATCTAATCACTCCCTGTTGGTGGAGATCCCAGCTCTGGACACTCTTCCATGTTATTTTGAGGGAATCTACTGTACATCACATACATATTTTACCTGCTTCATGTGCATAGATTACTATCACCCATCAAGACTCATAGATGTGTTATACAATTCCTGAGACTCTTTTTTATTTTTGGCCATGCCACGCAGCTTGTGGGATCTTAGTTTCCCGACCAGGGATTGAACCTGGGTCACGGGAGTGAAAGTGCCGTGTCCTAACAATTGGACCGCCAGAGAATTTCCACACTGAGACTCATTTTTGATCCTATAAAAATGGTAGAAGGATTAGTTAGACTTTAAATAAACATACATTTTCCCAAGTAGGAAAAAAAAAAAATCAGATTCCAACTGGAGAAACATAAGTCAAGTGCCTGCTACTACGTGCTAAGTATTCTGCTAGTCACAGAAGTCGGTGGAGGGAGTGGTGGCTAACTCCCAAAATAGGAACTGAGTACCTGGAGGGGTGGGATAGGGAGGGTGACGCAAGAGGGAAGAGATATGGGAACATATGTATATGTATAACTGATTCACTTTGTTGTAAAGCAGAAACTAACACACCATTGTAAAACAGTTATACTCCAATAAAGATGTTTAAAAAAAAAATTTGACTGCACTTAATTCTGCACTTAAGGGAGTTATAATCTCATACACACATACACAAACACACACAAATGCATATACTTTACACAAATAATCATATGATACTGCATAAGAATCATAAAACTAAACATATTAGAACCATATAGAATCAACTATAACATAAAACAAATTATCATTTTAAAATATTTACATTTAGTGCAGTAACTAGGGTAAAGAAAACCCTAATAAAATGATTATTTTCTTGTACAATTACCTTCTATTTCACAGGTTTTCTTATATACCTTCTTGTTATAATTGGTCTTTTGAGGTAAGTCTAAAATCCTGCATGTTTTTGTTAACTTGTCTGCTTAAGCACCTATGAAACTCGCATACACCTATGGAAAATACACATTTGAAATTACAATTTTAAGAATTCTTGGCTTAGTAGAACTATGCTGTGAATTAGATATCACTGTTAATGTTAACAGAAATTTATGGAAACAGAAAGTTATGGAATAGAGTAATATTGATATTATTTTTCTTCTTTTTTATTAATGGTATATGGGAGATTAATTTCCGTACAGAACTAAATGAACTATATGCATTTCTCTATAATTCCAAACGATAAGCATAATGACAACTAGAACATTTTAATATACATGAGGCATCATATGTATAAAGAAATCATACACGCACATTTATATGAATTTTAATGAGCTACTGAAGTTAAGTGGAACACAAATACATTAGCCCATTCAAACGTAAACATTGAAAAAGGAGGACAACAAATGGTACTTAGCTAATCAATAGCAGAATGATATAAAAGGCAGAAGAAAATGAAGAAAAGTAATAATGAGTCTTTGATATTTTTAAGAGAAAAGGAATCATACTCTTTTGTAATCAGGACGAGTATTTCCATACACCGGAGGAATTCAATTCTTAGAAAAAGGCTGTCAATTCAAAGCCTTAATTTTGGGAGTAATTACAGGGCTACGTTCACCTTTCAACAGACTTTTCATTGTATCAGCGTTTCTTTGTAATTCTGTAGGCACATTCGCTGAAGAAATATTTTATATACAGAAATGTATCTCTGACATACACTTTTGCAGGAAGATTACAAAACAATGTGAAACAACACATAGGATGAAACTAACGCTGGTTCTGAGGGCAGAAGACTAGAGTCAAAATCTTGTAGCTGATACTTGTTAACTGCGCGAGACTCCTAAATCCCCTAACCTTTCAGAGTGCTAGTTTTGCCATGTAGAAATGGGAATAATAATAATCCTGCCTCAAACAGTGATTATTAAAATAAAATGAAATATTTGTTTGTAAAGAGCACATTAATATAAAACACTATAGACAGGAAGTTTGTGTTAGTAGTATAAAAATGTTTTCCCCCATTCACACACACACGCACGCACGTACACACACACACGCCTCTAAAAAGGCAACACATTTATTTTAAATTTAACAAACAAAATGGTCAGTTTTAAATTTGCTGTGAGTATTAGGATTAGAGACAATCCCTAATAGTTAATCTTCAGTTACCCCAGGCACACGCTTTCCCCAGGAGCTCAAAGCCTTCCCCAGGAGAATGCTTCCTGGTTTCCTCGTGTTTACTTCCTTACATCCTTTAGGTCTTTCTTCAAATTTCAACTTCTCTGCAAGGCCTCTACAGACCCTTCTATCTAAAGTCATAAAAAATGTTTATACCCTTTAGCATTTTTTTCCCTTTTACCACTGCACGTCACCATCTGACATATTATTTTACTCACTTTTATGTTTACTTTCTGTCCCTTTTCCTATTCCTAAATATCAGCTTTAGTTTAGCAGGGATTTTCATTAGATTTTTTTTTTTTCCCCTGCTTTTTCCTGCACCTTATAACAACATTGCCCAGGATAGGTGTTAAATAAATATGTATTGGGCTTCCCTGGTGGCGCAGTGGTTAAGAATCTGCCTGCCAATGCAGGCGACAAGGGTTCGAGCCCTGGTCTGGGAAGATCCCACATGCCGCGGCGCAACTAAGCCCTGCACTACAACTACTGTGCCTGTGCTCTAGTGCCTGTGAGCCACAACTACTGAGCCCACGTGCCACAACTACTGAAGCCTGCACGTCCAGAGCCCGTGCTCCGCAACAAGAGAAGCCACCGCAGTGAGAAGCCTGTGCACTGCAATGAAGAGTAGCCTTCGCTCGCTGCAACTAGAGAAAGCCCGCATGCAGCAAAGAAGACTCAAAGCAGCCAAAAATAAAAATAAATAAAGCCACAACTACTGAGCCCACGTGCCACAACTACTGAAGCCTGCACGTCCAGAGCCCGTGCTCCGCAACAAGAGAAGCCACCGCAGTGAGAAGCCTGTGCACTGCAATGAAGAGTAGCCTTCGCTCGCTGCAACTAGAGAAAGCCCGCATGCAGCAAAGAAGACTCAAAGCAGCCAAAAATAAAAATAAATAAACAAATAAATATTTAAAATAAATAAATAAATTTGTATTGAATGAGTGAATAATAAGTTCTTCATATACTGAGCCATGAAGAAAACTGGCAATTCAGAAGATATTCTAAAGACTAATAACTCATTTGATTCAAATAGAAAAAATATTTAAATTTGATAGAGTGCTTTAGATACTTACACAAATTTATAGGTAGAGAGCATAGGAAAGACAGAGACTCAGAGATGTATGAATAGTGAACCTCACCTTCACTTCTGAACAAGATTTATTAACAGGTATTGGATTTGCCCTCCTGCCTGAAACATGATTAAACAAACAAAATAAATGAAACAATGGTTTGCAAGGCACTGGACATCAGGCAGTGAAAGACAGTGATCCCTGAGAAATGGAAAATAAATGGCAGAAGTCCTATAATTGCCATAGCTAATTGCCTTCTGAGATTTTTCAGGTTCCATCACAAACAGGGTTAGCCCAGGCAGAGCCCAGTAGACAATCTGACTTTAAGAGGCAGGAGTGAGGGTCCAGGGTGACACAGGTGGCTAGGATGAGCAGGAAAGAACACAAACAGGAGAGTTGCATGCAGAGTCTCTAGGGATATCTGCAGCGCCAATCCCTAGTAGTCAGCTGAGTACTCATTAGCACATAAATGTATGAAAACTACGTGGAGAAGCAATAATATTATTTCTCCTGAAGCAAACACTGATAGAACTGCAAGAAGAAATGGATAAATCCAAAATTATAGCAGGAGATTTCAATTTCTTTTTTTAAATAAATGACACGCAGGGAACATCAGGAAAGAAATCCTGCAATCAACCAACTTGTCCTAACTGACAATGACAGAACACTTAGTATAACAATAACAGAATACACATTTTTTTCAACAAAATTTATAAACCCTTAACCATATTTATCAGAAAAAAATCACATGACAATGGTAATACAGATGTCTGGAGGGGAGAAAGTATACTGTTGTGACACTCACGCATAGAGTGGTATAATTTCATTTGAAGGTAGATAGTAATACATTAAATACTATAAACCCTTAAGCAACAAAGTGGCAGGAAGAAATATCTGGAGTTATTTTTCCTGATTATTATGATGGCATCAAAGGTGTGTATAAATATGTCAAAATGTATCAGATTGTTTAATTATATGTAGTATTGTATGTTTCCACACATATTGTATGTTTTGTGTGTGTGTGTGTGTCCACCTCGTAGACACTTACTGTCTATCAGCATAATAAAACTTTTTATGAACACCTTTTGTTATAAATTTTAGCCAGAGATCTTTCTCCTACAGTTTGGGCTCTGAATGAATTGCTAGACCAAAAGACATGCCAACTGACTAGATTCTTATTTTTACTTCCAAAAAGAGAAATTCCTGTACTTACTCACAAAAGCTTTTAAAAAGAAGGTAACTCTCATGTTGAGGGTGAATTCAGAATTTACAAACTCTCAGGCATTATACTAAAAGAAAATGGAACACAAAAGGTCAACTTTTCTTTCTATGTAACATAGTGTAAATTTAGAAGTTTGTACTGTACAATCTCCTTTAGCAAGTGAGACTACACTTGCTGAGGAGAATTATTTAACCTTAGTTAATTTTTCAAAGAGAAACTTATGTGTCAATTAGTTACTATCACCTAATCAATATACATAAATATGCACATATATACTTACATATAATAATGCATGTAGCTTTGGGCTTTACTTGCTTTTCTTTTTGTAGTTCCTTTAGGTGCAAGGTTAGGTTGTTTATTTGAGATTTTCCCTGTTTCTTGAGGTAAGCTTGTATCACTAGACACCCCTCTCTTAGAACATTCTCTAACACCGTATACAAAATAAACTCAAAATGAATTAAAGATGTAAATGTAAGATCAGAAAACATAAAACTCCTAGAAGAAAATTTAAGCAGAATACTCTTTTTGACACAAATCGTAGCAATATTTTTTGGGCCTGTCTCTTAAGGCAAAGGAAACAAAAGCAAAACAAATGGAACCTAATTAAGCTTAAAAGCTTTTGCACAGTAAAGGAAACCATCCACAAAATGAAAAGACAACCCAGTAAATGGGAGAAGAAATTTGCAAATGATATGACTGATAAGGGGTTAATATTCAATATATATAAACAGCTCATACAACTCAACATCAAAACAAACAAACAAACCAATTACTATCAATATATAACACAGGGAACTCTACTCAATGATCTGTGGTGTCCTAAATGGGAAGGAAATCTAAAAGAGAGTGGATATATGTATGCGTATAACTGATTCACTTTGCTGTACAGCAGAAACTAACACAATATTGTAAAGCAACTATACCCCAATAAAAATTAATTTAAAAAAATGGGTAGTAGACCTCAATAGACATTTTTCCAAAGAAGACATACAGATGGCCAACAGGCACATGAAAAGATGCTCAACATTGTTAATCAGAGAAATGGAAATCAAAACAACAATGAGATATCACCTCAGACATGTCAGAATGGCTAACATCAAAAAGACCACAAATAACAAACGTTGGTGAGCATGTGGAGAAAAGGGAACCCCTGTACACTGTCAGTAGAAATGTAAATTGGTGCAGCTACTGTTGAAAACATTATGGAGTTTACTCAAAAAACTAAAAATAGAACTATCATATAATCCAGGAATTCCATTCCTGGATATATATCTGAAGAAAACAAAAACACTAATTCAAAAATGTACATGCCCCCCAGTGTTCACAGCAGCATTATTTATAATAGTCAAGATATGGAAACAACTTAAGTGTCCATCAACAGACAAATGGATAAAAAAGAGGTAAACACACATACCTACATACATACACACAATGGAATACTACTCAGCCATAAAAAAAAATGAAAATTTGCCATTTGCAACAACATGGATGGACTTGGAGGGTATTACCCTTAGTGAAATAAGTCAGGCAGAGAAAGAAAAATACTGTATGATATCACTTATATGTGGAATCTAAAAAATAAAACAAATGAATGAATATAACAAAACAGAAACAGACTCACATATATAAAGAACAAAGAACAAGCTAAGGGTTACCAGTGGGGAGAGGGAAGGGAGCAGGGGCAAGATAGGGGTAGGGGATTAAGAGGTGCAAACTATTATGTATAAAATAAATAAGCTACAAGGAATACAGCACAGGGAATATAGCCAATATATTATAATAACTATAAATGGAGTATAATCTTTAAAAATTGTGAATCACTACGTTGTATACCTTAAACTTATATAATATTATAAATCAACTATACCTCAATTTAAAAAATAATGCAGGTAGTATGTGTATATGTATGTGTGTATGTATATTTTAATTTTATACCTGTATACCTATATACACATGAATGTGCACATATTTACTAGAGTAAACGATGAGTATCCCACCTCCCTTTTCAGAAGTTACTGAGAAGTGGACCATGGTGGCAACAGTGGCTGCTGTAATAAGACACTCATTCCTACAGCTGACGGAAGTGTTGTCTGTCTACCAATGGCTTAAAGTTGAGTCCTTCTCCAAGAATTATTCTCAGCCTTCCCCTGGGTTATACCAACTGGAGTAGCCTACATGAAATGACCTGTTAATGTCACAACCTTGGACACCCTGACTCAGATACTCCATCAAGGGCCATCCCAGTGTCAGAATGTACGGGATCCTGTGAGGCTGCTGTTACGACAGTATCACAGATAAACCTCTTCCTCTCTTCCAGCATGGTCCCCTCGCCCCCGACAGGGGTTGGTCTCCAAATTACTCCCCCATAAACTTCCTGTAGGCAAGTTTCCATCTTAACCTATGTCTGCCAGGACCAACTTAAGAAAATGCTCTGATTCATTATTTCTTAAGTTGTATCTAATATGCTTTAAAGTTTAATGATAAGAATTTTAATTTCTAACAGAAATTTCTAATCTACCTTATCACTTTTGTCATCACTTTTTTTTTTAGGTTTTCAATTTTCATTTGTATTTGACAACATTTGGATTTCTGGGACCTGGAAGCATTCTTAATTAAACCAAGATATAGGTGAAGGCCAGACTGTGAAGATTTAGACTTTCTCTTTTTCTTTTTAACCCTAAGCAAGTCCTGTCAGAAAGACATTTTTGTTCCTCCTAACCATTCCAATTTGAGTTTAGCCCTTCTAGAGTGCTGGTTTTATACTATAACCTCAATCACAGCACCCCAAATTTTGCTTTTACAGGACAGTCTTCATTGTTAAAAAAGGCTTTGATGTGCCTACTTCCTGTTACCTCAGGCAAAGCAGTGGCTTCAGAATTCAGCGGCAATCTGGTCATCGTCTTTCTCTCTACCTACCCCGCCCTACATGTTTACTTATTTTCTTTCAACCACAGGTGAGCATGAAAAATGAATATTTGCTGAGTGGTATCTAACATTTTCTGGTGTTGGCTACACAAGGTTTTGAGCATACCTGTTCTGAGACATTGCAAAAACCAACTTTAAAAATCTTTAACAGAGAGTAATAATTTTTAAGATATATGTGAGAAACTGATGTTTAGCTGCTGTGGTGCTCAAGAGATAGGTAACAATGCATTTTTACCTGTAAATATACATTAATATGAACAATACTGATTTAATGAATGTGTATCCTTCAATAAAGACAATGTATGCACTAAATTTTTAAAGGTTTTTTGAAGGTAATATTGGTTTTAAAAAATTACCTATGGGGGCTTCCCTGGTGGCACAGTGGTTGAGAGCCCACCTGCCGATGCAGAGGACACGGGCTCGTGCCCCGGCCTGGGAGGATCCCACGTTCCGCGGAGTGGCCGGGCCCGTGAGCCATGGCCGCTGAGCCTGCGCGTCCGGAGCCTGTGCTCCGCAACGGGAGAGGCCACAACAGTGAGAGGCCCGCGTACCGCAAAAAAAAAAAAAAAATTACCTATGGTTTTCCTTTGCACTGTCAGATATTTAAATAAGTCTTAATTCTTAAAAATTTAACATTGTGGCATTGTTTCTAAAATTGTTAAATTAAGATGTTTCAATATTTTTCATTACTTCTTTTGATAATATTATCAGAATTGTAATTACTGGGTCAAAGTGTGCGACGACAATAATGTAGGATTCTTTGGCTCTGAAGTCTGACTGATCTGGATTTGAATCCCTATTTTGTCAACAGTTGTGTGAACTTAGACTTTTCTAACCTTTAGTTTGTTAATCTATAAAACATGGATAATAACGGAGCCTATGCAATAGAATTGTTGAGATTATATGAAATAATGCAAGTAAATGTTTAGCAGGGTGAGAATGTAATACATGTTATTATCATTACTGCAATCTGTTCTTTGATGAGTTGATGCATGCGTGGCAGGGATAAGGTTATAATATGACTTTTATAGTAAGGATTTTTAAGGTGTTCATTTGAAAAATTTATTTAGAGGATCTTAGTTACTTCCACATAGGCCTATAAGCTATATTCCCAGAATGCTGCCATTTAATTTTAAAGACTTCAACTTTCACATATCTTCAATTTTATTAAAGATGGAGCCTCCATCAGTTCTTCTTTATGTTTCTGGAGGTCACCATTATTCAACTTTCTTTGCATTCCTCTAATTAAGCCTGCATTCATCAATTGTAAAGAAGTGTAGTAAATACACTGAATATTTGAAGCAGTAGCATTGAGTCACTTTCTATCAATAGTCATAGAAGATCAAACTTAATTCTAATGTGGATCAGTGTAAAACTCTCCTTAGTCCAGCAGCTTGAAGAATTATAGGCCTTGTTATACCCTTTACCAAGTCACATGCTTTCCTCGCAGTAATCAGGCTAATTGATTCCTGTAAAACAGTTCTGAGTTATTTGTCACTTCATACATTTATATGACAGATTTATTTTCTTATTGCTTTCAGTTGACAAACAATTAGGTTGCATATATAAATAATATAACAGCACCTTTTAATAATGCCAAGGAGGTAACACATATCAAACAATGGCAGAGGTTCATCATGAAGCTTTTTGAGTGATGGGAGTAATATGTTACTAATGATGCTGGTGGCCCAGGGGAAAGAAATTAGCTAGGTTTAGCCAAAGCAGCTGATTAATAGACATGAATAGTGCCTTTGATATCCATGAGGTCTAATGGATATCATTATATAAATGATTGACTTTTTATAAGCCACAAGTATTAATGTTCTCCAAATTATGGTAAAGGTCAAAAAGCACCATATAGTTTGATTCATTTTATCAACCAGAAGGCTTTGTGTATTATAAAGTTCTTCCTATCTGATATTATTCTTACGATATTTGATAGTGCCTCAAACACACTCCAGAGTTCTTGGCCTTACTGCATGTTTCTTCCATGACGAGCAGGTTATTTTCTCACTTTGAAACATCTAACAATTATGAGATTATACAAAAAGGATAAATCATCAAATACTAAGCAAAAGGTTCTAATAGAAAAAAGATTTATAACTTGAAAATAGATTTCCTTTCTCTTCAGAGTTTGAAAATCTTTTCAATGCAGATTAAATGTTATGTTTAGGAGTTTTAATTAACTTTAGTTTATATTGTAAAATATTTCAAACCTAAATAAATTTATGGAACTAAAACAGATATCATCTATGAAATTAAAGAGTGCTACAAAGGTAAAAAATGAACATTTGCAATTGTATAGTAGACAAGTACTTTAGTAGACAAAAGACCCACTTTACCTGTGAGTTTCCTCATTATTCACAGCAGTAGACTCCCAGAAGAACAATGCTTATAATGAATAATCAATTGATTTGGTAATGGGTAGCTCTATTATGAAAAGATTATCTGAAAATTTGGAAAGAAGGCTAGAGACAATTAATTATAATGGGTTGGTTCTTGGAGAAGAATATCTGTATCTATATCCCTATATAGATATCTATATAGATATATAGATATGTACAGATAACTATTGCCTAATTTTCTGTTCTTTTCTCTCCCTACTCCTCCTTCTTCTTTTTCCATCACTCCATTTTTCTTTCTTCTTCCTTTCCTACCTGCCATCTCTTCCACCCTTCCTCCCTTCCTTCGTTCTCTCCCTTCCTTCTCTCTTTAAGTTAATGTGAGTTGCTTACTATACCTTGCAAAAAAAAATATTTGACAAAACACACTTTGTTAGTGTGTGTGTGTGTGTGTGTGTGTGTGTGCATGTGCATGCGTGTGTGTGGTTCATTTTCACATCTTGATAATTTGAAAACATGGAGCAGATTAATGACAATATAATTATAAATAATGATTGGATGTGTATTTGCATTTTGTGCTATGAAATTCACTTATATTCACAAGAAACTGAATTAATTTGTAATCTATAGTACAGAGTAATAAACAAAAATAGTCTTAACATTTTAAAATATGAAAGGGGATGGGTAGCTATCATGTATTGAATAAGTGCTATGTGTCAGACACTATAGTAGGCACATCAGTAATTTCAATTTTTGAAAACTTCACGGTTGCACTATTAGTATCATTATCCCCATTTCTAATCAAATTACAAGATCAGCTACATTAAAATAGGAACTTCTGTTCAGCAAAAGTCACCAAAAAAAACAAACAAACAAAAATAAAACTCACTTCAAATAAAGTGAAAAGACAAACCTTAATTATGAAGAAAATATTTGCAAAAAATATTAAGATAGTGACTCCTGGGGACCTGTTGCACCTGTGCACAAGGAAGAATTCAAAGTTTAGCAATACATTTTTAGATTTACTTATTCATCTCATTAAACTATGTATCAAATAAAAAGCAAGGGCATGATCAATGTAAAGTCCAGGATAGTGATATCTTTTTTTTTTTTTTTTTTTTTTTTTTGGTATGCGGGCCTCCCTGTGTTGTGGCCTCTCCTGTTGCGGAGCACAGGCTCCGGACGCGCAGGCTCAGCGGCCATGGCTCACGGGCCCAGCCGCTCCGCG
>NC_041218.1:31028019-31147872 GCF_002837175.3 Physeter macrocephalus
CCCCTGCATCGGCAGGCGGACGCGCAACCACTGCGCCACCAGGGAAGCCCCAGGATAGTGATATCTTTAAGAGGGAGGGAGGAGACACTGGGAGAGATGGGAGAGAGCACAGAGGTAGATGTGAATTATCAGTAATGCTTTCAATTTTTGTTTTGGGTGGTCTATTCCTTAATTGTTTAAATAAGAAAATAAATGATGGATTGGGTGAATGAATGAGAAATAAATATATACAAATAAGTAAAAATTTACAGCAATAAAAAGTTCGTCCCTCAAAAAAACAAGAATACAACTTTGTGCCTTAGTAAATGTCATCCAACTAACAAATGGCAGAACCAGCACTAAAAACATAGTTTTCTTTGCCTTACCTCAAAGTACTATCTTTACCAAGAAGACACTTCAAAATGATAGTGAATGCATTGCAGACTTTCAATAATATTTGCTACTGGGATTAATTTTAGGTAAGAGGACAAAATGGAGATTGTTTGATAGAGGAGTTTTTGTTTGCTTGTTTACTTAAAACTCTTCCATTCCTTATAATTCTCACTTCTATCTTCTATGTAATTTTATTAATCAGTCTAATTATTACATCCTCTCACTTTCTTTCACCTTTATTCAGATTTCCTAAGACTGATTCATTGTTCTCTCTTATGCTCATTTCTACCTTAGTTAAACCTTTTTCTTTTGATCATTCATTTTTACCATCCTTTTATTTCTTCTTCATTTTTCTTCCTGATTTTGGCTCTCCTTTTCATATTTTCACATTGCTTATCATTTTCATTTTACACTTTTTTATAGACACAGAATTAGGTGAACATTAATAAAATATATCTCTCAGCAGTACATGAAGCCTTCTTGTACGTTCACCAGTAGAGATCTTCACAAAATGAATGTGAGAAATAGGATTCTAGTTCAAGAGACGATCAAAGTCACCTTCTGGTCCTACCAAAGGTCATTACTCCTTTCTGGTTTTTTTCTTTTTTTTTTACTAAACTCAGTAAATATTAAGAGTTTTATTTAATTGTTATTCATCAAAGTTTTTAGATGGTGTGACACTGTTCTTAGCCTTCGAGAGAGACTAGTGGCCAGCAAGTTTTCTGCCTAAGATGGGGGAAAATAATTCTATTATTTCAGATGATATGAAACAAAGTCCTAATACAATTTAAGTTCAAAAAATGTTAATTTAAAATTGGTCGATATAACAATCAATTGCTTACATTCCCCAGTGTCAGGAAGATCAAAGTCTAGCCATGGAAACAGGCAAATAATTGCAATATATAACTGTGGGTTGAAAACAGTTTAAAATAAATGTTTAAGCAAACATGGCATAGTGTTTTGTTTAAAGAAATCTACTGTGTAGAAAAAGCAGAATAATAAAGGAGGAAACTTTAAATGATTATAAGAGGAAATATTAATAAAGATGATCTAGTCAACTTATATGATAAATTATGCCTCAGTGTAAAAACATAAAATAATAATTTTTGGTTTGTTTATTTAAAAAGCAATTAAAGTACAGATTTCTCCAAAGAAGTTATACAAATGGCAAATAAGCACAAGAAAGGATGTTCAACATCATTAGTCAATAGGGAAATGCAAATCAAAATTGCAATGAAATACCACTTCATACCCATTAGGATGGCTAGAATATCAAAAAACATTTTTTTTTTTGCCTCTGTTTCAATTTGACTTCCACTAGTGGTCATGCTTAGAAAATACATGAATAAAAAACCCTCATGTAACTCTTTTGTCCTTCTAAGTAAGGGCACCACCTTACTCGGATACTACATTTCTTCTTTTCATTATTCAGGATATGACTCCATTCTCACTCTTCACTTTTTCCCCTACATCATTGCCTACTCAGGTTGCAATAGCAAAATACCTCAGACTGGGTGGGTGGCTTTTAAAGAGCAGAAATTTATTGCTCACAGTTCTGGAGGCTAGAAGTCTGAGATCAAGGCACCATCATGGTCTCATGGTCATGTTCTGGTGAAGTCCCTCTTCCTGGTTAAAGCCTGCTCACTCTCCACCGTTTCCTCAAATGGTAGAAAGGGAGGTGGAATCTCTCTGAAGCCTCTCTTATAAAAACACTGATTCTGTTCAGGAAGGCTCCATCCTCATGACCTCAGCACCTCCCAAAGTCCCCATCTCCTGATACCATCTTCTTTGGGGGTTAGGATTTCAACATATGAACTTGGTTGGAGGGAAGACACACTCAGACCATAGTAATCATCAAAATCTCCCTCTCTGCTGGATCATATGTAATGGTATACAAACACCTTGTAACTCCTCCTATCTTAAAACCAAACAAACAAAATCCTTCTCTTGACCCCACTTCCTCTCCAACTACACTCCCTATATTTCCTCCATTAGAACCAACTTTTCTGAAAATGTTATCTATTTTTATTTGCTCTAATTCTTCTCTTTATGGTTTCCTAGAAATCCATTCCAATTGAGCATTTATTAGCAGTACTCATCTGCACCAGCCCCTTTCAAAGTAATCAATCAACTCCAGGATTCATATCTCTATCTTGAGTGAACTATTTAAATTTAAGCACCACTAGCACAGTAGATCTCTCCCTTCCCCTGGGAATATCTTTCATTTTTTGCTTCATACATTGTTCCTTTATCAATTTTTCCATTTCCCCATGTTGGAGTGAATGGAGTGTCACTCTTTGGCCTTCTTTACAATACGTATTAATTACTTTGGTGACCTCTTCTTCAAATACCATTTTCTCAAATACTGATGATTTATGTCAACAACTTGAATCTACCCTGTGAACATCAAATTTTTATAAATGACTGGTAATTCAATATTTTACTTGTTATCACAGACAGATCCTAGCATGACCCCCAATAATTCTATCTCTTCTATGGGTGTGGTTTCTGGCACCCCAAAACAATTACCATAGTAACATCAAAGATCACTGATCACAGAGCACCATAACAAATATAATAATAATGAAAAAGTTTGAAACACTGTGAGAATTAACAAAATGTGACACAGAGACATGAAGTGAGCAAATGCTGTTTGAAAAATGGCGCTGATAGCTTTCTCTATGCAGGATTGCCACACACCTTCAATTTGTAAAAAACATAATATCTGTGAAGCACAATAAAGCAAAGCAAAATAAAATGAGGTATGCCTGTACAAATAATTGGCAAACAATTTTTAAAGCTCACATATACATTAATAGTATTTATTAATATCAATTTCCTGATTTTAATGATTATACCATGCTAATGTATGATGTTAACATTTGGGAATGCAGAATCACAGGCATACTGGAAGTCTACTATTTTTGGAACCATTAACATTTTTATTCACAAAATACAAAGTCAATAAAAATTTTAAAAAGATTTTTAATACGTCAAAATTATTAGAAAACCTATACCAACTCCCTGAAATTAGATTCAGGAGCAGAATAATAAGCAGAGATAGCAGTTGAGTAGTTTTGAAATAAACATACATATAGTGTGTTTGTGCACACATTTTACTGAGACAGAATCTTTAATAAACAAATTATGTAGATAAGAAAATAAGCTTTTACAAAAATGGTTGATGAATAATATGATGGGGTAAAAAAAAGACACTATGAAAAACAGGAAAAGCACTTATAGGTTTTTTGATTCAGCAGTTACAGATACCTTAGTGTTCACATTTTCTCTGTCTCTTTTTCTCTCCCTCCATCATGTGTACACGTATCTAGATACAGATCTTCCTTGATTCATGATGGCATTCCATTCTGATAAACCCATCACAAATCAAAAATGCCATAAGTTGAAAATGCATTTAATGCACCTAACCTATGGAACATCATAGCCTAGCCTAGCCTAGCCTACCTTAATTGTGCTCAGAACACTTACATTAGCCTACAATTGGGCAAAATCATCCAATACAAAGGCTTATTTTATTATTATTTTATAATAAAGTGCTGAATATCTCATGTAATTTATTAAACACTGTATTTAAGGTGAAAAATAGAATGGTTGTACAGGTACAGAATGGTTGTAAGTGTACTGGTTTTTTGCCCTTGTGATCATGTGGCTCACTGAAAGCTGTGGCTC
This sequence comes from Physeter macrocephalus, assembly GCF_002837175.3. Taxonomy (NCBI): domain Eukaryota; kingdom Metazoa; phylum Chordata; class Mammalia; order Artiodactyla; family Physeteridae; genus Physeter; species Physeter macrocephalus. Next base: position 31,032,082 of record NC_041218.1, read on the forward strand.
TCAATCACTGCCCAGCATTGCAAGAGAGTTATATAACTGCATGTCACTAACCTGGAAACAAACCAAAATTCGAAATTTGAAGTAAGGTTTCTACTGAATACATATCACTTTCACACCATGGTAATGTTGAAAAATTATAAGTTGAACCATAGTAAGTCAGGGACCATTTGTATATAGATTTTATTTATCCATTCTGCTAATCTCTGCCTCTTGATTGGTGTGTTTAATCCATTTACGTTTAATGTAATTCCTGATAAGATAGAAGCTGTCTCTGCCATGTGCCATTTTACTTATTTTTCTACATCCCTTTTTACTTCTGTTCCTCCAATACTGTCAGCTTTTGTGTTAAAAAGGATTTTTCATGGTATCATTTTAATTCTCTCTCTTTTTTTTTTTTACTATATATTTTTGAGTTAAACTCGTAGTGGTTTCATTGTGATTTCAATTAGCATCTTAACTTGAAACAATCTAGTTAGGATGATTACTAATGTTATTTCAACAGTATAAAAAATTTCCTCCAAAATATCATCAACACTTTTATAATTATTGCATTAGGCAGGGTATAATTTCCTACGGCTGCTTTCACAGATGACCACAAACTAAGTGGCTTGAAAGAAGAGAAATTTATTCTATCACAGTCATGAAGGCTAAAAGTCCAAATCAAGTTGTCAGCAGGGCCATATTCCCTCTGAAGCCTCCAAAGAAGAGTCCTCCCTTGTCTCTCATGGCATCTACTGGCTCTCAGAAATTCTTGGTGCTCTTTGGCTTGCAGCTTCATTATTTCAATTTCCATCAGCACATGGACACGCAGAGCTGTATTGGCTTCTATCATCTGTACCACAGGTCTTCTGGTGCAGCAGCAAGCTGCCCAGCAGTCTTGTCCTCAGCAGTCTCCAGGCACCTAGTGTATGCTGGGTCCTGTCAGCACTCCAAGACAGGCAAGACAGAAACTAGTCCTCCAGGCAATTCTCAGCAAAGCCAGATTGTTGGAAGCATGCTCCTCAGGGAGAAGCCAGGAGTTGGGGGTTTTCTCCCACTCATACCACACTGAATTGGAGGGAGAGACTAAGGCAGGTGAGTGCATGCTAAACTAAGCCTTCACCTTTGTTCTCAGCAGCCCTCACTCTGACACCTTTTCCTGTCAGTGAGTTAATTCAGGCAAGACAGAAACCAGTCCCTCATGCAGCTCCCCTAAAAATCTTCACATTGGACTTATACTCTAGTTTTCCCTTTCCCTCTCCAAGAAGCTGGAGCTGAGGGTTTTCTCCCAGGGGATTATGCAGCACTTAGCCAAGGGGAGGGACTATGGCAAGTAAATGGCACAGATCTTCCTCTCAGCTACAATATGCCTGATTTTACGCTCACCCAGGGTACAGAAGCCTCTTAACCGTTATATGGATTTTTCACAAAGGGAATTGTTTTGTTTATTGTTATTGAATCAATGTTTCCATGGGGGGAAGGAGGGCCTGAGGCTTCCCATTCTGCCATCTTGCTGATGTCCCAGAAAATAATCTCAGAAACTCCACATGGTTTACGTATGATGGAGAATCCATTCTTGTAAGATACTTTATTTTTACCTCTGTGACATTCATTTACCTGAGACTTGAAACTTAGAGAGGTAACAGCTGACTCTCAAAGCTCTGAAGCAGATGATGTAAGTGCTTTTTAAAAAAAATTTTCTTTGAGCTTCAGAGATGTGGAGACTGAGACTTAATTAAGTTTCCATATGCTCCAAGGCTAGATGAAGTTTTCTTTGGTTAAATAAAAAATGAAAGAAAAATTCCTCTATGGCCTGATTTCCCTGTGCTCTCACTATTCATGTTCAAAAGTTTCAAGGCTAACTTGAAGATGGGCTAAAAGCAGAAAAAGACAAGTAAAAAAATGCAAATGGGGAATTCTTCAAAATTATGAAAGTACAGTGCAGATTTTCAACTGTTTGAAGGTAGCAGATCTTTCTGAATATCTGAAGGATGCCAGAGGAACAGAACCACGTTGTCTATTCTCCACACCTCTTGAATATGGCTTTCCCAAAGTTGATATTTATTTTTATCTAAGAAGTTTTCTGACTAGGTTCTTTATTATATCTTAGCCTTCACACAGGAACTATGAATTTAGCATTACTAGTTTGAATGTCTTGTGATTGATGAGTGTGTTAGGTTGCGAGTTGGTTCATGTTCACTGAAGAGCTAGACCACATCTGAATTTTATATTTATTTTTTATGATAAATGGAACAAAATGACACTTTTGTGTTGGATCCATTTCTAAGTAACTGGTTAATTGCTTACTACTGGAAATAAAGACCCTTCTTAGCATTTTATGTTCTCATATACGAAGCAGGGTTGAAGTTGGTGGATTTAGTCAATTCAAACAATATATTGTAGGCTATAAATTGGCTGTCTTCCGAGGTATTTATGGACTACCTCCTACATGATTCTTAAGATACTGACTTTCAGTTATAGATCCTTAAAGAAAATAAGGCAGCTATAGGACTACTCAAATAGGAGAATATAGAGAAAAATGGGAACAATTATAAACTCAAAGCCCACTTTGAGGGTAAAAATCACAGAGTATATATATCAAAAAATGCACCTGAAGATCTCCCATAGCTCTGTGTCCTTCTGAATAGATTGTTCAAATAATGAGGAATCATTCTAATAATTGAAAAAACAAGCTTGTATATTTTGGAAATAATGATTGAATCTTTTTTTTTTTTAACATCTTTATTGGAGTATAACTGTTTTACAATAGTGTTTTAGTTTCTCCTTTACAACAAAGTGAATCAGTTATACATATACATATGTTCCCATATCTGATTGAATCTTATTTTAATAAATTAGTGAGGCACTCCCAATCATGTGATAATTTGTTTACTATTTAAGTTATAGTAAGCTGCTTTTTAAATATATTTTATTGAGGTATACAATGTTATGTTAATTTCTGCTGCACAGCAAAGTGATTCATTTATACATACAGAGTAAGCTGCTTTTATAACCTATGAAATGTATGGATGTTTATATTAACCTGTGCATTTAGTTAGCATTTAGTTTGTCACCCTGAGAATTCATTAATAGACTGTTATCTGCAACCAATACCATTACGTTTCTTTCTGGGAGAAAGGAAAAAAAAAGAAAATCCTTATTAATGTTTAAATAATCTATAAATAATTTGTTACACCTCAATAAGGTAAATTAAGTGGGTAAGAAGCTAAATCAATAGCATTTGCTATGATGACTTTTTCTTCCTACTTCAAACAAACTTGTACCAAATTAAATGAACTATACTGAGAAGATTTTGTATTGTTCTATTTTCCCTGTTTAACAAGATTTGGGGGGATTTAAGAAAACTAACATGAAATTCTAAATATGAATGAAAATTTGTGCAACATCTACTAGATTGTGGTACATTTTCACATTCTTTAGGCTGAGTAATAGACATTTGATAAAGATTGATTCTAGTCACCTACTCCAGACCAGTCTCAGTCTAAGCATGGCTTGTGGTTGTTTCCTCATATGAAGAACTGAATAGGTACAAAATTTCCCACTGCCTTCTTCTGCCCTCAAATTGAGCAGTGAGGATAATTTAGTCATTCTTGCCATGTTTCCTCCATTCATGAGCTATTGCCTTCAATATATTTCTAGTTACATGGTATAAACTCTGAACAAAATAGTTGGAAGCTACACAAATTTTAAGCATTAACATATTGCTTAAACTATGGTTTAGGTTCTGTGATCTCTTTGTAACATTAGGAATCAGGTGTAAAGGCCCATGCATTTCATTCATGAAATGTTCCAAATATAGTCCTTTAAATGATTGCCCTTCCAGTATCTTTGTTTTATAGCTTATGTGACAGAAGTTATTTTTCCAAGTCTATACGGACTCAAAAATTAGATTCCTGAATGTTAGATGCTTTGCAGTATGAAGTGTACTTTAAAATATTTCAGCATAGGCAATGGGGTATTACGTACTCATTAGTTTAAGTTGCATTCCAGGATTACTCAGATTTCTTAATTAGAAATTTATATCTGAGAGGTATTTAGTTAGCATTCTAATTAGAAAGATCACACTGCATAAGTGGCTTCCAAAAGTGCTTCATTTATCTTTATATCTGATCAACAGCAGTGGTTTTTGATTAGAATAATCTGTTAGAAATAATTTTCTTATGTTGTTTGTGTGTATATGTTTTAAATAAGCATAATTAAAGCATGTGAATTGTCCACATGTCATTGAAACAGTCTTTACCTTTGCAAGAACAGGGTATAAAAACTTCAGAATTTGTGTAGCTTATAATCTTAGAGATAAGACACCAGGCTTGTTTCTTAAAGTTGCTGGGTTATCTTGAATTGGAGGATTATGATTATGGTTGATGGAGTCAATAAGGTTAACTCAAACTGCCTCCAGCAGTTTGTTTACATCAAATAAATTATTTGTGAAAATGTGGTCTGAACAGTTAAACAACAGGTGGCTAGAACTTGATCCAGATTACAGAACAATTTAAATAATTGTTTTTATGCTTGCTTGATAATCAGTGTTTAGATAAAAGTTAAATTAGATCTAATTAGACATATTTTTATTTTAAACTGGTAGTTAGACCTTTGGGTAGTGGCTCATCCTTGCCAACAATTCGAGATTACTCACATCTACCAGAAACGATCTACTAGTTTTATATTACACACAAAAAATTAATATAGGTACTTTGTAACAAATGTTTCTGTTGTATGCAATGCTCAAAATAAGAGATCGAGCATTTTGGGGTCATGTATTTTTGCTGTATGTATTTGCTCCAGGAGACTCTTAGTCAATTTCTTAAAGTCTAAAGTCTCCTAATATTGACTATATAATCAATGATATTTTCTCTCTCATAGGAAACAAATAAAGAACTAAATATTAAAATATTGTGACTGTTAAGTAAGTCACCAAGTTATATGTGTCCCTCTCCTGAAAAGATAAAATTTACATGAGTTCCAATCAATATGAAAATTTGTAATGTTTCTATGAGTAATGTGCTCCAAAATTGTGCCACCTTATTTACAAAACAGAAGCAGACTCACAGACTTAGAAATCAAACTTATGGTTACCAAAGGGGAAAGGTGTGGGGGGGAGAGGGAGAAATTAGGAGGCTGAGATTAACACTACTATATATAAAATAGATAATCAACCAGGACCTACTGTAGAGCACAGGGAGTGCTACTCAACACTCTTTAATAACCTATATGGGAAAAGAATCTGAAAAAGAATAGATATATGTATATGTATAACTAAATTACTTTGCTGTATACATGAAACAAACACAACATTGTAAATCAACTATACTCAAAAAATAAATAAATAAATAAAATGGGAAAAAAGAACAGGCAAAATGAATCTTGTATGATTAAAAAAATCAGTATGGTGGTAGTCTACAGGGTGCAGAAAATGATTTCAAGGGGGCAAGAAAGAGCTGTCTCTATTCATGAAAATATTCTATAGCTTGATAAAGGTACTGGTTACATGTACATATTTGCAAAAGTTATTAATTTGAATATTTTAGATCTATGCTTTTCACACGTATAAATTTTTTATCAATGAAAGATTAATAATTAAAAATAACAAGACTTTGGATTTGATCTAGGTCCTTGAAAACTTGCCCTCCACATAGCTGGTGTTTGAAAGAGTTTACTGATTCTGATGTTTCATGCAACATAATGATTTTCCAAGGACAGCCAAGTATTTATTGTATTAATTTGCTAGTGCTGCCATAACAAAATACCAGAGACTGGATGGCTTAAAAAACAGAAATTTATTTTCTCACAGTCTGGATGCTGGAAGTCAAAGATCAAGGTGTTGGCAGGTTTGGTTTATCCTGAGGCCTCTCTCATTGTCTTGCAGATGGCCACCTTCTTACTGTGTCCTCACAGGACCTTTTCTCTTTGCATACATCTTTGATGTCTGTCCCTCTTGTCATAAGGGAACCAGTCATATTGGATTAGGGCTCCACATTTATGACCTCATATAAACTTAATTACCTCTTTAAAAACCCTACCCTCAAGTACAGTCCCACTGAGTGTTAGTGTCTCAACGTATGAATTATAGGGGGACAAAATTCTATCCATAACATTTATCTTCTCAGCTCGGACCTGGAATATCAACAGTGCTGTGATCTTACAAAGAGTCATTGACATACTTGTCACAGACTGCCCTAGGGTGGTGGAAATTCCATTTGGAGACTAGTCACTGATTCCTCACCACAACCATGATTAGGATACTCCAAAAGGAGTTCAAAGGGGAGAATTCCTCAGGAAGGGCATTTCTCTACTTAGATGATTCACTTTTCAGAATGAAAGGAAAGAAGTGACTAAGAGTAAGTAGTCCAAGACACTTATTATTTTGTCCTCCATCTGTAGGTAGGCTGCCTCTGGAAGCATTATTTGTTCTTTTGTTGGTGTTGTATGCAAGTGATAAGCTGAACTTAAGTTCATATTGACAAGAAGGTACTCGCTGTAAGAAAAATGGTAGAGTGAATTTCTTTATATGTTAACAAATGGAGAATTTTTGGACTTTAAGAATTCTGGACTTTAGTTTCTTAGTAATTTTAAATATAGATTTTTTATTTTCCTGGGCATACCACAATGGGGTAGAACTTATATTCAAATTTCCATAAAAACTTTTTTTAAGTATCCAAAATTTTCATTGGACAATCTCTAATGAGGACAATATGTAGTATTTGATATAGGGTAGATTGTCGTCTTCTGGGGAATAAAGTTAATTTTGACCACAAGTAGTCCATGGAGTTTCCATAAAGGAATAGCAGCTGGTTTTATGTGAATAGTTCCATGAAGGAAGAAGACAGACTTTAGGCTAAATTTCAATGTTTAAGAGATCAAAGACCTGGGAGATATTCAGGGCTCAGCTTGGCATCCCCTCTATTTTCTTGTGGAGGAATTTTTACATGAATTCTCTTGATATACTGCACTCTCCTTCTTCTGCATATACTGGAGATAAAATGATTCACCTAGTTGATGGAGGACATTTCCCGGTTGGGTATAATAAAGATAAATAATTGGCTATCGTTCCTTCTCCATCTTGGCCTGGAGTGAGGCAATGATCCAGGTAAGAGTGCTTACTTTGGAGAATCAAACTATCCCTCAGGTGAGATATTCCTAGAATCTTGATGAGATTTAAGGATGGGGGGGTTATCAGATCTATTTGGCATTTATGTTAAATTAAATTTTCCAATGTCAGCATCATAAGAAATAACACTGAACATTTTACATCCTTTTGCTTTTGGTTCTTATATTGGAAATATGCAAAGGAACTTTGCTCATGAGTCCTCTCAGACCATACAAATAAGTAATGTCAACACTGAGTATCTATCTTAAATGAATGTATAGACTCTAAGTGTTTATCAGTGCAACACTGTTACTGCACCTGTTTCATTTTCTGCTCTTTTCCTGTCACCTGTGTTTTAAAATTCCTCTCCTCTATTAGACTGTAAACTTCTTGAGGGCAAGACTAAGTCTTTGTCTTATTTAACATCTCCCTACCACCTGGCACAATGCCATATATGTATTGAAGAAAATCAATGAATATTTGATCAATTACTTGAATATAATTTAAATTGAAATGAATTGAATTGCTCAACTTGAATAGTCAGAGAAGTGATCTGTTTATTTTATTTTTTAATTTAATTTTATTTTTTTAACATCTTTATTGGAGTACAATTGCTTTAAAATGTTGTGTTAGATTCTGCTGTAAAACAAAGTGAATCAGCTATATGTATACATATATCCCCATACCCCCTCCCTCTTACGTTTCCCTCCCACCCTCCCTATCCCACCCCTCTCGGTCACAAAGCACAGAGCTGATCTCCCTGTGCTATGTGGCTGCTTCCCACTAGCTATCTATTTTACATTTGGTAGTGCATATATGTCAATGCCACTCTCTCACTTCGTCCCAGCTTACCCTTCCCCCTCCCCATGTCCTCAAATTCATTCTCTACGTCTGCATCTTTATTTCTGTCCTGCCCCTACGTTTTTCAGAACCATTTTTTTTTTAAGATTCCATACATATGTGTTAGCGCATGGTATTTGTTTTTCTCTTTCTGACTTATTTCATTCTGTATAACAGACTCTGTGCATCCACCTCACTACAGATAACTCAATTTCATTTCTTTTTATGGCTGAGTAATATTGCATTATATATACGTGCCACATCTTCTTTATCCATTCATCTGTCGATGGACACTTAGGTTGCTTCCATGTCCTGGCTATTGTAAATAGAGCTGCAATGAACATTTTGGTACATGACTCTTTTTGAATTATGGTTTTCTCAGGATATATGCCTAGTAGTGGGATTTTAGTTTTTTAAGGAACCTCCATACTGTTCTCCATAGTGGCTGTATCAATTTACATTCCCACCAGCAATGCAAGAGGGTTCCCTTTTCTCCATACCCTCTCCAGCATTTATTGTTTCTAGAATTTTTGATGATGGCCATTCTGACCGGTGTGAGATGATATCTCATTGTCATTTTGATTTGCATTTCTCTAATGATGAATGATGTTGAGCATTCTTTCATGTGTTTGTTGGCGATCTGTACATCTTCTTTGGAGAAATGTCTATTTAATTCTTCTGCCCAGTTTTGGATTGGGTTGTTTGTTTTTTTGTTATTGAGCTGCAAGAGTTGCTTATAAATTTTGGATATTAATCCTTTGTCAGTTGCTTCGTTTGCAAATATTTTCTCCCATTCTGAGGGTTGTCTTTTGGTCTTGTTTATGGTATCCTTTGCTGTGCAAAAGCTTTTAAGTTTCATTAGGTCCCATTTGTTTATTTTTGTTTTTATTTCCATTTCTCTAGGAGGTGGGTCAAAAAGGATCTTGCTGTGATATATGTCATAGAGTGTTCTGCCTATGTTCTCCTCTAAGAGGTTTATAGTCCCTGGCTTTATATTTAGGTCTTTAATCCATTTTGAGTTTATTTTTGTGTATGGTGGTAGGAATTGTTCTAATTTCATTCTTTTACATGTAGCTGTCCAGTTTTCCCAGCACCACTTATTGAAGGGGCTCTCTTTTCTCCATTGTATATTCTTGCCTCCTTTGTCAAAATAAGGTGACCATATGTAATGGGTTTATTTCTGGGCTTTGTATCCTGTTCCATTGATCTATATTTCTGTTTTTGTGCCAGTACCATACTCTCTTGAGATCTGTTTATTTTAGGCAGTTGTTTAAATTCACTGTATTTCAAACTAAGTGCTTTAGTAAAAGTTTCCTTTTTAGTCATGAAATATTTATGTTTTTCTTTAAAAATATTATTTAAAATTCTTTTTAAAAAGGCAGTAAGCACCTTTAAAATGGTCATATTAAAAGTTTATTTTTTTAAATTGAAAAGGTCATATTCTGATGAGTAAAAGAAAGAGAAACACCATTTTATTTTGCTAGTATCAGTTGGTATATATAGCTGGAACTGAGGAGAGAGTTTTTTTTTTTTCATTTGTATTTGTTATCTCCATAAGTTGATAGGCTCATAATAATTGGACTATTACATTTTCCCCCAGATATTTATAGGAGAATTGGGTAGAATATATTTGAGGTTGCAGAACTCAGTCAAAAATTTTTCTATGAAATTTTCTTTCTTATTTTATTTTAGCTAAAGTCTTCCAGAGCTCAGAACTCAGGGTAATGTTATGTTTAGCTTGTTTTTATAGAAAGAATTGATGTATGAACAAAGAGGCAGAACACTCTCTCCTCCCATCCCCTTTCCCTCCATATAATATCTGTTGAGGACACTAATACCTTTTATGAATATCAATCAACCAAGTAAAATGGATGGCATTCTGAACTGCAAGTCAAACATTTTAGGTAGATGCCTAGTGGATAGACCCTGCATTTAACAGAAAAAACAATCCAGTTTCTGTTCTGTGCATTTTGTATTCCTCTCTATAACTATAGTTTGTGAGTTTACACTTCAACTAAAAAACAAGCAGACTGAAAAGTGTAACTGTGCCTTTTCAGCTTACTTCCTATGTGAGATGAATACTACTATTTCACTTCCTTCAAACAGTGTGAAAAATTGGTCATTGAAAACCCTGCGTATGTTGGTGGTGCACTCGGCTGGGTCCATTGCTTCATTCATTCTTTGCTTTAAATTGAATTTCAACTCACAGAGAGGACAAAAAATGGGAAAAGAAAAAAAAAAAAGAATCAGTAAAGGCAATAAAAAGTCTAGAGAACATAAATATAAATCTGCCTCCTCTCATTCTGCTACAAAATATCAGAAATCAGCTTACTTTTTTTCTTGTAGTTAAGCGCTTCTGGGGAAGTTCAAAAATCATTTTGTGCTTTTGCTTGTTTATTTGTTTGCAACCTAGACTGTCTTCTTGATAAAAAAAAATGTGTATGTAAGAATTGATTTCATTCCCCAGAATTGTCTTGGGGGCAGTTTTGAAAATACAGAGAAAATAAAAGTATCTTAAGTCAATGCTTAAAAGAAGTTTTTATTTTTTGAAAGGTATGCATAAATATTTTGATATTATATGATTACAGGACCACTTGACTCTACACTTTTGACTTCTCCCACATTCTGAAAGCACTGCCTTCTCCTGTCTCCCATACTAGTACATTCTCTGGGTTTTCTTTATTCTTCACTGGCTTCTACTTCTGCAAGAAACTTGCATGCTTAATGCCCTTGGCATATACAATAGATTCTGGAGTTCCTCGGGGTTCTACTTTGTGTCTTTGAGTATTCTCACTCTCAGTACTCTCTAAGCATCTTGACCACTTCACTTACTGTCTTCACTTACTATCTATGTCTGATGACTTCCAAATTTATTTCTACCCACTAGACATGACTCTCATATATCTGACTGCCATTGGACATCTCCTCTTGAATTTATCACATCAACTACATTCAAAGCAGTTTATCAACTTGCTTCTCTAGCATGCCTTCTCAACGAAAGTCCTGAAAGACTGTGCTAGAGACCAGGCCACCATCACTTACTCTCCCATTTATTCTCCTACTTCCTTATTTTCATAGTCAATCAATAATCAGATACTACTGATCTTATTTTCTAATTGTCTTTTTTGTTTACAATTCTATGTACTTTTCACAATCCCTACTCTAGAAAGCATCATTGATAATTTTATGACTAAGAGGCTCTTAAGTGGTCACTGCACATGGAGTTGTATATCTAATGGGCAAACATTAAGTCATCTTAAGATAACTTTTTGCTGTCTTCCCATTGCTACTAGGCTAAGTTTTAAACCTTCGCATATGGCCCCTGTTACCTCTCCATTCTCTCGTCTCAATTTTTTTAATAGTGTACTTTGTGTTCCTACCACACTTGACTTTACTTGCTTCTTTTCCTTAAAACTTTATCTTTATGTGTGACAATACAATCAACTTTTACTCATTTTCTGTGCATCCTTTATATCTCAAATTACACATTGCCACTTCCAAATTGTTCTCCATTATCTCTCCCATCTAACTGGACTGATTACCCCACCACAGACAACTCTAGTTCTCTGTCATAACATTTAGCACACTTATAGGAAATAATTGTCTATCTTCCTTACATAAATGGAATTTTCGTTTCATAAGGTCTATCTAATTTACTGTTGTGCCAATATTAAATAGATAAATGATTTTTTCAAAATGTGATATTCCATGTGGAGAGTAGTAAATATTTTATTAGGCAGCATTAACAAGATGGGCACATTTTTCCCTTAAGTCCTTTAGTCTTGTTAGTATGGTTCGGAAAGCTCTTAGAATATTCATATTGCTTCTTAGAGGCATACAGAAAAGAAGCAAGTAGTCAGATGAATTTGGCTTCATGGCCCCTTGCCTTGAGGAAAAACACCATGTCCTAAGCACAGTAAGAATGATACAGGTCCAGAGGCACCATACAGCCTGGAGGTGAGAGTTTTCTTGGTAACCAGCCAGGGATTATAAACGGAGAGTCTGTCCCCAATGTTTCAATAGTAATTAGATGTCTGCATGTCTGAGGTTGAATGATAACCATTCTGTAATGTTATTGAGGGCCAGGGGGAACACACTTGAAATTTATGGACTGTGATTCAGAACTGCAAAACATCTAAAAGAAAAGCATCCACTTCTTCTGACTAGGCACATTAAACATTCAGAAATATTTTTGAAAGCCTAATTTATGCCAGATAATGTTAGATGCTGAAGATCTAAAGATGAGTTAGACAGAGTCCTTCTCTTAAAGAAAACTAAAATATCACAGGGGAGACGAACATATAAACAAATAATCCCAATATCTAAATACAATAATATCAGTATGTACAAATTATGGCAACGGAGGAAAAAATAAACTCTGCTTGATGATCAGAATAACATTCCTAAAGAGAAAATTGAATTTGAATTTTAATAGGTGAGAAGAGAATTGTAAATCATGAAAGATGAGAGAGGGCATTATGGCAAAGGGAACATATGTGTGTAGTTTTAAAACAACGTGTTATTCTAGGGGACGATAAAAGGTCCTTATTGTCTATTTTCTTGACTTAAAAAGAACAAAACGTTATCTGTATGGATAGTCATATGGGTGTTTCTAAATATTCAAGGAAAAAATAAAACCAAAAAACTCCATCTTCTCCTCAGTATGAGGGTACTCCATGGATATTTAAGACAAACAGATATACTAACTTTGGAAAAATTTAGAGGAATTTTATTGTTCTGGTGGCAAAATATCAGTCCATATTTTCCAATTAATAAATTTAGAATAATAGTATATTAGATCTTAAAGAAACTATATATCATTAACTTACAGAAAAACAATTAGGTTTCCTTTTATTTTTTGAGAGCATTTAGTAGGCTGTGGCTTCCCAGAGCCCTGGGTTGTTGAGGCCAAGATCTCATTTAGCCTCAGAAGAGAATTGGTCATGAGTCACATAACCACCCATTCAACAATATTTATTGAAGTTTTAGCTTTTGTGGCAGGTAATCACCTGGTTGCTAGAATATACCAGAGGAGGGAGAGAACAGACAAAACCCCCTGCCTTTCTGAAGCTATATTTTAGTAAAAATGATCAAGGAAAAGAAGATATACCAAAGGAATACATAGTGAATTATTCCATTTATATAAAATTCTAGACTAAGCGAAGCAATTTATAGTGAAAAAAAAGTAAGTGGCTCACTGACACTGGAGTGGAGGAACACAAGGCTTACAATTATTCACAAGGTAACTTTGGAGGTGATGTAAATACTTGTTATCTTGATGGTGATTATGACTTCATGGGAGTATATATATGTAACAAAACTCATTAAATTGTATAATTTAAATATGAGAATTTTTTTACATTAATTCCACCTACAAATTACCTTAAAGCTTTAATACATGAGTGTAAAACATAGGCAATTCTAGACAAAGAATAACAGAAAATTCACCACCAACTTTCTGCTGCATTAAAAAGTATTATAGTGATTTCTTGGGAGCATAAGAAAATGATTACAGGTGGAAACAGAGAAATGCAAGAAATAAAAAGCTATAAACAAGCAGAAATGTAAGTACATAAAATCAATATTGAATTTAAAAACAGTAAAAATAATGTCATCTAGAGCATAAAGTAAATGTAGAACAAATATGCGCAACAACAACACAACAGTCAGTTAATAAATGGAGACAGATTATGTGAAGTCCCAAGTATTATCTACCAAACAGTAACAGTATTGTTACATTGGATTGTAGTAAGTGAGGGATACATATTTTATTCTTTAGTATAGCCACTAAATGAATAGTAAAATATAATAATAATAAATTCAATATTCCAGAAGAAGGCAATAGAAGAGAGATAACCATAAACAGGTGAGAAAAACAAACTAACAAAAAACAAATAGTAGGAGAGTATGTATAAACTCAAATTTCATTACATTAAATGAAAATGGACTAAATAAAATAAGATCAGGTTAGCTTTAAAGCATTCTTTTCCTCAATAATTTGTAAGATTTAATGTTAAATTATGTTCAAAAATTGGAGAAAGCAATTGACATTTGGCTACATTTATTAGTTTTGTAACTTCTTTTTCAAATATTTCATATATAAAAATATATCTGCATATATATATATATATATATATATATACAGAACACTACATAGATTATAAATATAATGAATAATGAATTTGCACAAATTTTATATTTAATATAACAAGAGCCCAGATCAAGGAACAGAACACTATTATAATTATAAAAGTTGTATTTTAATATGTATAAAGTAATTAATTCAAAATATTTTTTATAATTTCCATTGTAAATTCTTGTTTGTTCCTTCATTATATAATGGTGTATCATTTATCGCCTATGTAATAGGAGATCTATTACCTAGGTCTACTTTAATTTAACTTGATTTGTTTTATTATAAAACAAATATATAAATGTATTTTTATTATATTAAAGTGGTAATATTTTGTATTTAAGTCAGACATTTAATTAAAAGTGGCCACCTTTTGAAATATTATGAATATACCTTTTCAGGGTTTTAAATTTTACAAGTGTATAATATGTGTAAAGATAGAATCACTTGAAACAGAGAAAATGTCTGAAGTCTTTAATTATATGTAATTGTCATGCATTGTTCTCTTCTAAATGTGGCTTATCTGAAAATTGTATTTTGCAAATTTTTATCCTAATTGTATTTATTTCGGTAGGATTTCATTTGTTGATAGTATACTTCAGCATCCCATCAAGGATTTTTTTTTTAATCAACATGAACTGTCTTCAAAGAAACAAACAGCTTTAGACAGTGTTATCACTTTAATTATAGAAAAAAACATATATTTTTAAAGAACATCTTAGCTATCAAAGACACAATGTAGTGGGACTGCTGTAAAAAGAGGGAAAACAATATGGCAGGAACATTTTCAAAAAAAGAACCTGCCTGACAAAATCAGTGGCATGTCAGATTATTAAAGCAAGCACACAGGAAGACAGGTGATACATGACTAATACCATTGAAGAGGTAAAAATGGATTCAGTCACTTTTGCTAACTGGAAAGAATTTGCATTTATATGACATGAGAATCAATATAAGTATTTAATGTTGTTCCATCAGTTAAGAAACTATCTTTCCTGTACTATATTGCATCCTAACGATTTTGTCCATATTAACAGAAACTTTTTTGTAAACTAACTTATATGAATAGGCACATATTCCTAGAGAACTGCTGTGAAAACAGAAGAGGTTTGCTAGTGAAAGGTGATATTAGAAGACAGGAATGTTTTTAAAAGGACTGTCTTCCAAACACATAGGTCTGAGAGACTTTTTAAAAAAAGACAAAAATGAAAGGAATAACCACTTTCTGACAAGGGAAAAGAAGAAAAAGTGGAAACTTTATGGTCTTTCAAGACAAAGGTAAATCACAAAATCAGATGTAACCCTTCTGTGGTTGGGAGCGATTCTCCCCCTTTTTTGTCAACCAGACAAAAGAATTATCACTTAAGTGCTTAGATTGGCTAAACTGACAGAAAAGGGTGCTGGTAAACTAGGAATCTTATAAAACAAATCAGTATCACAAAATTAATAAAGGGAAAATAAAGTCCATAGGAACTATTTCAGAAAACATGGAAACACAATTTCACACCTCAGATATTCCCCTTGTCCACAAGAAAGACAGCTATGCAGTAGAATTAAAATCATTCACACAAGGATATGTAAAGTCACTTCGAATTACATTTTCAAAAACTAAAAAGTAGAATGAACAAAAAATAGGGAGAAGTCAAAATAAAAGTTGATTGAACTCAGAATTCTAAGAAGTGATAGAAAATGAAAAAATTACCTCACATATGAAGAATAAATTACATGATATCCCAGAGAGAATTAACTCAAATAAAAACTTTTAAAGTAAGGGGATGGCATATAAACATGAAAACAACCAGAGAATTAAATGACAGAAGTTCCCCAAGCAGGGATCATACTGGGCCCTTTGCCAGCGAAAGCACAGAATCTTAGCCATTGGACGGCCAGAGAATTCTCTCAAGGCTCTATTAAATCAGCTTTCTTTCAAAACACACGAACTGAGAAATTTCTGAACCTATTAGCCTCTCTGAGAAATATACTAGATCAGAGGTCAGCAAACTTTTTTGTTAATGGCCAAAAAAGAAATAACTTTCACTTTGTCAGTCATATGCTCTTTGTTGCAGTGCCTCAAGTTTTCCATTTTGGTGTGAAAGCAGATATAGAAAATATGTAAACAAGTGGAAATGACTGTGTTTCAGTATAACTTTATTCATAAAAATATATGGTGGGCCATATTTGGACCACAGGATGTAGTTTGTCAACCTCTATACTACATTATCAACTTAATTTAGCCAAATGATGACAGGGAAAACTTCAGCAAGAGGACTGATGGTGGACATTTAAAAATATATGAAAGTGCATATAAGACAAATGTGGGGGTAATGGTGGAATATTAACATACTAACGTTATACATGGTGACAAAGTAGAAATAATGCAACTAAAACATTGGAAGAGGAAAATAGAAAAAAGATCATTTTTTTGTACAGCAAATGTGTAGATGTCAAAGGACAGCCAAAGCAACTGATAAACCAGACAGTAAAAAGGAAAATAAGAAAACAGGAAATGAAGTGCATTAAAGAGTATAAGTATGAAAATCTTCATTGGGACAAAAATATAAACCTTTTTAAAGAGGAAAACATACACATCTTATCAAGAAACATAGCATATCTAACAAAATTGCACATAATTATAAAATATTTTGACAGTCAAGACAAATCATATTAGTAACAATAAATGTAAAGAAAATAAACTATTAGTAGAAAATGAGTTTCAATTTGCCACACAAGATAAAACTCATCTATATGTTGTATATTAGATGTATATTGTATATTTTACA
Organism: Physeter macrocephalus; assembly: GCF_002837175.3. Lineage (NCBI taxonomy): Eukaryota > Metazoa > Chordata > Mammalia > Artiodactyla > Physeteridae > Physeter > Physeter macrocephalus. The sequence continues at coordinate 31,048,922 of NC_041218.1, forward strand.
CATGTAAAATAAAGAATTCAGAAAGGTTAAATATAAAGGACAAGACAAAAAATATTAGAAAACTAGAAACTACCAGCAGCAACTATCGTGGTCCTAATATCTAACTACAGTTCAAGACAACAAGCATTAAAGACGTCAAAGAAATGCATGATTTGATGCTCAAATCTACAACCTGCTGTGGAGATATAGGAATACTTAGGAAAATTTATGCATCAAATAACACAATGACTTTTATGAAATTAAAACTACAAGAGTTTTAAGAAGACTAGAAAGAAAGTCACTAATACTGGGAAACTTTAATCATCCCTCTCAGTAGAAGACAGATCAAGTGGATAAAAATAAGAAAAACATCTAACAAATAATCTATATCATAGATGTCCATATCTTACAGATTTACTTTAGCTATATAAATGTTAAAAACATTTTCATTTATTTCTGAAAAAATTGTCTCATTTAGACATTTGCCAAAGGAGATAAGAATAAAAATTCAGACAAGATTATATATTCTTTCATTTAGAGTTGAATGACTTTCCCCCCAAATTTCACACGTTACATCCCTTATTTTTTTCTCCTCAATTGAATATTCTTTAGAGATTTTGTCTTTCATTCTTCAAAAAGATAGAGGAAGTTAGTTTTTCATTATTAAAAAAAAACAAAACCAAGCAAACAAAAAAGCATTTACATGACAAAAAGAGCATAAAGTCAAAAGGCAACGTAAAATATTCAAGACATATACTATGGAGAGCTAATATCTCTAATATATAAAGAACTCTTAAATTGAGGGAGCAAGCATCAAAGATCCAAAAGGAAAGTGTATATTTTTAATCTTCTTGCACTTTGCTAATTATCCTAACCTCAAATTTCTGGTGGGGAAAGAAGGTTTTTGTCTCATAAGACCATGTTTCAATTTTGAATCAAAATGGAAAATGAATTTATCAAGAAACTTATTTTTTGTAGAAATAAAGCCACATAATTATATCAACACTAGTTACAAATCATTAGTTTAAGGAAAAGAAGTGAGAGGTATTTTTAAGGACAGAAGGTGAATAGATGAGCTGCTTGATAAAACTAGAGTTTAAATTCAATACAGAAATTTAAAGTGTGTGTGTGTGTGTGTGTGTGTGTGTGTGTGTGTGTGTGAGAAATGATTACATCTGACAGCTTTTACAGGTATGCATCATGTATATCTTCTAATGGATAGCTATGTTAATTATGAGTTTATTAAGCTAAGAGAAAGGAATTCTATTATCTGACCAGCGTCAATTTTAGGCAGAATTTAGAATCTGTAATGAATTTTGGATGTTGTCCATATTCCCTTATTTCTCCTTTGAAATCTAATTCTCTGCTTCCTACTCTTTAAAGTCTGTTGCAGCATCTCTTCACACACACTGAGTACTACCTGACTGATCACGGCTTAGAGGGCTACCTGAAGGACACATTTTATAAAGTACTTGAAGTGTGAATGTTGTGGGTCAGATATCAGAGAGACAATATGGACGTCATTAGACACTTCCAGAATTCTTGAAACCATATTATGCTTACTTTGAGAAAAGCTGACCCGTGTGCATTTAGTTTAGCCTAAAGAATGGTTATACATATCAACTGCCTTATCTCCCAACCTACAGTTTTTAAGTCATATTATCTTTCTTGTAACCACTCTTGCTCTAATTTAATTCAGAAACTTAAATTTTCCCTATTGTTTGTAGCTATTTATTTAAACTAAATAATATCCTCTTACCCATTTTTAATGAAAATTAATATAGACAAATGTCATAAAAGGTTCTACATCATAAACGAAATAGATTTCATTCTCTGAACTTCTATGACAATTTATTTCCTAATAAGCTCATTCATGTAAATCGCCCTAGTCACCCCATGCCTGGCTACTTTTGTCAGCTGCAGGGGAGATTATCTCCAAAATCACACTATGATAATGACATTTACAGCAAGGTTATTATTAAATTCTATAAAAAAGAAAAGACAATTTCCCTTTATAGCATGTATATCTTTGCTTATTGAAATTTGGTAGGAATGACAAGTATATAAAGAGGGACTAAATATACTTCTGATTCCATAAAATTTTTTTCATTGTGGTAAAAACACATGAGATTAACAAATTTCTTAAAATTTCTGAACAACTTTTTATGTGTGCAATACAGAATTGTCAGCTATAGGCACAGTGTTGAACAGCAGATATCTAGAACTTATTCATCTTGTATAACTGAAACTTTATATTCTTGAGATTAGTGGGATGGAGAAAAAGTTTCTGGGAGATTCCACTCCTCTGTGTAAGAGTGCATGTTTGCACATATCAAGAAAAAGAGAATGTCTTTTGTATAGTATAGTATACCAGCAAGAGCACTGAGATGGATTGTATCATTTCTGAGTTTGAGTCTAAGAGTTGCTACTTACAAAATATATGATTGAGATTTTTTTTTAAATCTTTAAAATAGGCATAATAATAGAACTATTATGAGAATAGGGATCTTGTCAGGGCTTGATGCAAATTCAGAATTTCCTGAAGAAATTCATAGAAACTGAAGTATAAAGGTGACTAGTAATGCATTTCAGAAGAAGTAATTATTTTACATCAAACTAAATAAATAAAAATAAAGTCACACTGCTAACAGGATATTGGGAGAGGCTACTACACCAGAAAATACTGTGAATTCTCCCTAATAACATTCCTTGAAACAATACAAATGCTTCCTGATTTATTATCGCAAATGAAAATGGCATACATGGCAACTCTGTTTCTCATACCCACGACACCAAACGCTCCCTTTTATTTCAATTCAAGCATGTTTTTCATTCTGCCAGACAACATCATAATTATTACTTATACCTGAGAAAGGATCATTCTAAAGTAGAAGGAAAACAACCAAATATACAAATGTAATTTGTATGAAAATAAGAAGTTTTAAATATGCTAAGACTTATTCAGAAAATCATGTCTGAAATACATCTGAATGACTGTAAATAATGATGTTTAGGCTAGAGTTGTGTGTGTTAGGGAGGGGAAGTAGAGATTAATATTTTCAGGGTCTGTATTTTTTATTACAATAGATAGTTAATCTATTGATACTTTTTATAGAATTATGAACCTAAAATATAAATCCTAAAGTGAAGAGAATATAATAATTTCTCCATTGCACACTTATACACACACATTAGGACTATAAGCTGCACATTATTCTGTGGGTTTTAAGAGAGGCCTAAAGATTACCCCGCCACCTGTCTTTGTGACGGAATTCATTGTTTGTGTCACCACTACAAAATGCCTACAAAGCCACAAACCATAAGACTAAAAGCAAAATTTGGTTACCATTTTTCTCTAAAAGACCATCAGAACTAATTTCATTATGCATTTCATCACTGTTTATCTCATTCACCACTGGAATCTCAAGGCCTCTCAGGTTATTAATAATCCCCTGTAATCCACTTATACCTAAAGTTATCCAATTTTCCACTCCATATTCCCATTACCTTCCTGCTCTAAGTGAAAACTGTTTATGGCCCAATAACACACGTTATACTAAATGTCTTCCAAGTGTGGACAGGTATTTTCCTGTTTCCCACATTTCAGGCAAAATGTTTAAAGGTTGTATTATCTGTTGGTTTTTGCTCCTCATTCCTACTTCCCTACCTTTTCTTCTCCTCCTCAAACCCCATCCTTGTGTCATTCATCCACTGCTTCATGAACTGAAGATTTTAGCCCATCTTTCACCACTTTCCTCTTCATCAAAGTGCTGGCAACATTACTGGTGACCATAAGCCTCCATGGTCATAGCTCAGAACTTGTCATCACCAATAACTTCATCACTTCTGAAGTCTCGTATGTCTTTCCATTTTGAAAAGGTTTTATAAATTTTTTAAACAGCTGATCCCTTAATTGTTGTGTAATGTCCCTTGTGTTCCTTCCTAAATTAAATCCCAGATATGATTTATTGGGTAAAAGGCACTGAGATAAATAGGCCTTTAAGGTGAGGTTTTATGATAATCCTGCTAGGAACTAGGCTGTTTTAAAATGTTTGCTGTAGCTGTAAGTGCCAGGGGTTTCAAATTCCTTGAATGTCCCTGTTTATCCCTCCCCTGTTGTCTTTGTGCCTCTTTAAGAACTTCTTAAATAGAATTGGAGATTTGCACCTTTTTTAGCTGTAATCTGCAACTATTACCCTGGAGCCTTGTTGTTATGGTCACAAGAGGTGGGGGGGAGGGAAACATTCTTATCATCATATGACTAAATCTTAGTCTTTTATTGGATCTGTGCTCCTGGACTGTGAACTTCAAAAGTGTTTCTAAGTAATTGTTATATATTCCTCATCAGTCCAGTTTCTCTGTTTCTGTCACTGCCATATCATCTCTTTCATCATCAGATGTCCAACAACCTTACAATACCTTTGTCATAATTTTACTGATGACCACATTTCCAATTTCACTAAGAAAATAGAAGCAGTAATATAACAACCTAATTGCTCCACCTCAGATCTATCAGTCTATCTACATCTTATCTACAAATTCTGGCTTTCTTCCAGTTTCATTAGAAGTAGAGAACCTTGAGTTATAGTGAGACCCCATCCTTCTTGCCTACTAAATTGATTCTTCTATAAGTAACTTCTCTACTCCATCATCTGTTTTCCCTCTTATGTGAACATTTCTGAAAAGGTACTGTGTTGTAATATTCCTTAATGCAAAATCCAACCCTCCTTCTTTCTAGCTCCTGCTCCTTTATGTTCCATTATCACAGCAAAACTACTCAGGAAAGTTTACCATGCTCACTTTCTTTACTTTCTCATATTTTGACTTCTTAGCAGCTTTTAGCGCAGCTAACTAGTAAGTGGTTATTATGTTGTTCAACAAATATTTCATGAGTGTGTACTTGATGCTAAGCACTATTCTAGGCACAAGAGAACAGTGAATAAGACAATGTCTGTGCCTTTCTAGAAATTACATCCTGGAGAAGAAAAGAAAGATTATAGAAATACAAAGGAAAATAACTTATAATCTCAGGTACTGATATGTGCTATGAAGAAGAAAACAAAGAAAGGGAATAGAATGTGAGTGTAAAGAAAAAATGATTGCCATTCCAGTTTTACAAGAATCAAGCCAATAACTACTGCAATTGCCCACCAACATTGCACCTGGGGGAAATTCAGGATGGGGAAAAACAGGAAGCATTCTGTGCTTTGTATATACTGGACCCTAAATAGTTAAGATACATATCTAAGGAAAATTTTCAATGGTCCCAGATTCTTGCATCTTCCCATACACAGAAAATCACTAAAGTCATTAACTTGAGATGTCTGTTCTTTGTGATTAACAGTGATCTTCTGATGTTCAAGTACATGCTTTTTTCCAACCAAAAAATTCAAATATATCCTGGCTCCTCCCTTACCTCTTTGGAGCAGTTCCTCAGAGCTATCTGAAGGCTCTCTCCTGGGCTATAGTCCTAGGTAAGGCACCCAAATAAACCTTGACTCACAACTTTTATGTTGTGCATTTTTCTTTCAGTAGACAGGAGGAAGAAGGCTTTTGTGAAAATGTGGTCAACTGAATCCACTCTGTCACAGTGACTCAGCGTATATCTTATTGTAAAGCTTTGTTTGTGTAGCTTCTGAATCTTGCCTAACTTTCTCCTGACTGCACTGATGTCAGTCTCCTTTTCCAAATTCTCCTCATGCTCCAGACTTTAAATATTTTACTGCTCCTTGTCTCAGTCCTCTGATATTTCTTTTCTATATATGTTCTCTCCATAGATTATCTCTACCAGCTTCAAAACTTTTAAAACCATTGATAATTCACCAACGATGAAGCGAATATTGTGGGTAAATTGCTCAGTCCCTTGTCCTTTATATGACTAATTCTGGAAGGCATTCTATACACTCTTCAGGGAGCCCAACAGGATCAAGTCCCCAAGTTAACACACTCCTATATTGCTTGTCTTCCTTCCTTGTCTCACTGTCTTCACTTTCCCACACAGGTTTAGTGAGATTAATTCACCCTAAAAATATCTGAAACAAAATCCTTTTATCAAGGTCTACTTTGGGGGAAATCCAAGTTAAGTTTGTCATCCTTGATATCTCTTATAGTGATTACCTACTGTCAAGCCATCAATCTGAACCTCATCTGCAACTCTGTCTTCTAAATATATCTCAGATCCAACCCTGTCTCACCACTTCTACTGTTTCTCTATTAAACATAATGTCTTTATTTTTTGTAGTTGAACTACATGGACTCCATTCCTTGGAGTGTATCTTTAACCTCCTAATAATCACCCCTGTTTCACTCTTTATCCCCTAGAGAGCCTCTTCTCTATATAGCAGACCAGTTGAGTGTTACAAAGGATATATAAATCAGATCCCTTCTCTATATGTGATTTACTACCACATATAAAGTCTCTTTTTTTAAAGGCCATCATAACTTGTCTCTTACCTACATGCCTGACTTCATCTGAAAATATTCTTTCCTTTTCTTACTATGTCCTAGTTTTTCTTGCTTTTTCTATTTCTTGAGTATTCTAAGCTTGTCTCTGGTGAAGACCTTTATATTTATTGTATATGTGTGTCTAAGGCTCTTCTCCATCTTCTTTGCTTGGCTCTCTCTTTCTCATGACTTTGGTCTCTCCTCATATAGCAAGCAGTACCCCAAAGAGACTTTCTCTGATCACCCAATCTAACATAGCCCACTCATACCCTCTCTCCAACCTTCTTTCTTTCTTTATCCTTTTGTACAGCATTACTCACTATCTGGAATTATATTCTTCTTCTTATATTCTTATTAGTTTAATTTTTAATTGTTACCTTCCTCCACGAGTATGTAAGCTCCTTAAGGCAGAAACTTTGCCTTCTAACAGAAGGAATAAAATCTCTGCTGTAAAATATGAATAAAGTAGCAGACATCATAAAATAGTTTTTATCTTTGAATATATTTTGATCATAGTAAATAGAAAATAATGTTGTTTTACAAATATTATAATGAAATTATTATGTAAATGAAGTTATAATGGCAATGGGATATTATTTGGAACATACTTAAACATTGTAAATCAATATAACCGCATTGGAATTGAATTTACTTTATGTTTTTTTTTGTTTTGTTTTGTTTTTTTGTGGTATGCGGGCCTCCCTCTGTTGTGGCTTCTCCCGTTGCGGAGCACAGGCTCCGGACGCGCAGGCTCAGCGGCCATGGCTCACGGGCCCAGCCGCTCCGCGGCATGTGGGATCCTCCCAGACCGGGACGCGAACCCGGTTCCCCTGCATCGGCAGGCGGACGCGCAACCACTGCGCCACCAGGGAAGCCCTGAATTTACTTTAAATAGATTTAAATATATACTTTATTTGGGGGCTAAAATTTAAGTGAACCTTTGGGAAAATGTGAAAATACAAATTCTAGTCATTTAAATGAAGGAGGTCAGTGTTCTGTGTGATAAAACCATGAACTGAGTTGAGTTTAATGTGAAATCATTTATTGGAAGAAAGTAGTACACCGATCAATAGTTGCTTTGGGAAAGAAGCACATTCTGCTCAAAAGCATATAAATATTTAATGGTATTTTTAGTTCAGAAACATTTTAGTCACCTAGATTATATTTTATTTTATCTCTTTGTTCTGTAGATCTATAGCATGCACTGTGAAATTGTCATTTACATTCATCTTGTGAATGATTAATAACTGTTAGAAACACAAATGTTCACATACATAATTTAAACTGAAGTATGTTATATAGTCTGTAAACTAAATGAATGAGAAGAGTGAAATCAATTGATCAACACTAACATTTGTGCAAATGACCTCTTAAATTAATATTGACATAACTTTTTAAGAGTAGCTGATGTTACCTTTTAGGAAGCCAGACATTTTGCCTTGAAGCTTGTAAGTACTGAGAAGGAATTATGTAGGAAATAGACCTCATATTATTTAACTAACCCTACAGTCTAAAAAACCTGTTATTAATTTGCATAGAATATAGAGGAATAAGGTAACAAAGAATGATGATTTTAGTGTATTTCTTCCAAAAGTATTTCAATTCCTTTCTGGATATATGAGTTTTCTATTGCTGCTGTAACAAATTACTACAAACTTAGTAGCTAAAAGCAATACCGATGTACTAGCTCACAGTCTATAGGTCAGAAACTGGATCACTGAGCACGGTTTACCAAGGTTTTCTGCTCAGGGTTTCAAAAGGCAGAAATGAAGGTGCTGCAGGCACCATCCCACCTGGAGCTAGGGTTTTCTTCCAAGTTTATTCAGGTTGCCGGCAGAACTAAGTTTCTTCATGGACTAAGGGATTGCCTGCTTTATCTTCAAAGTCAGGAGAAATGTCCTGACATAGTTGAATCCCTCTCATGCTTAGAATCTCTGACTTCCTCTGTCTCTGACCTCTGGACCCAGATTTAAAGGATTCACATAATTAGGTCAGGTCTGCCTGGATAATCTCTTTTTCTTAAAGTCCACAGTGACATATGAAGTATCCTTGTCAAATCCATCAAATTCACAGTATGTGGGATTATTCAGACACGTCCACCAGGGGCACTGATCTTGGGAGGCCATCTTAGAATTCTGCTTGATTTCTGAGGAATGCAACCTCTCTAAAACACTTGATCTTTCTTCTACTATTTAAAAAAAATTCAATTACATTTAAGGTAAATGTTTATTAAAAAACTTTTACTCTGTTAAGAACTGTATGAGAACTCATAGTGGATTATAAATATATAGTGTTATAAATATAAATATATATATATATATACATATATATTTAATAATGCTGCCCTAGGGAAACTTTTAGGATTTGTGTTTTTATAAGTGAATGGAAAAGAGGTAGGATGGGAGTTATAAAACAAATTGCCTGTATAATATAAGTATGCTGGAAATGTAATTTTCGTTTCATAAAATATGTTCACATAATTCCTTCTGCACACTAACATTTGCAATCACACATGACATTCTCTCTGTGTTGTTTAATAATTAAGAATATGGTAGTATATACACTTGCTTCAAGATAACTTCTCAAATCTCCAAAAAGTATATACCACCTTGTGGAGATAAAGTACCATATTCTTTTCTTGACATTCTAAAATTAGGCAGCTTCAATTTCTATGTACATACCATATGTTTATTATTATATTCTGATTAGAATGCTCTTTCTCTAAGCACTTCCTTTGCATAGTTAATTCTTAACAATTTTATTTCAATCACAGGCACAGGAGTCGTCTTCAGAATTATTTGGGTGGAATATTAAAAGTGATCATAAATTATTTGCAGCTACTCCCATTAAAAGGTAGATACTATTTCCCTATCCCTTGATTTTGGGACTTGCTTTGACCAACAGAATTCACAGAGTTGAATTTTGTGTGAATCCTGAGCAAGGGCTCAAGAAGCAATATCTTTTCTGTTCTCACTTTCTTGCTGCTCTGATATTATCACATAAAAATTAGCTTGAGATATGCAATTTAGGAGAGAAAACCACATAGAGAGAGAAGTCCACCTGAGAGCCACCAAAGGCCAGTTAGTATTTTCAGCTTCCAGCTAACCAAATACTTAATTAACACTTACTTACAACCATGTGACTGATTTTATTAAATAATTTGAATGAATTATATTCATATTAAATTACATTTTGTTGACTTGATGGTAGAATCAACCTTGTACTTTTGTGTTATCTGTGTAATAGTTTTCTATTGCTATGTAACAAATTATCACACACCCAGCTTAAAACAACATGCATTTATTATCTCTCAGTTGCTGTGGGTCAGAGTCTGTCCATGACCTAGTGAGTTCTCTGCTTCAAGTTCTCATCAGGCTATAATCCATGTGTCAGTGAGTGCTGTGGGCTTATCAATGACTCTACTAGAGAAAGAACCTTTTTCGAGCTCTCTCAGATCATAAGTAGTAATCATTTTCTTTTAGGTGCAGGACTGAGGGTTTTAGTTTGTTGCTAGTGGCTACACTCAGCTCCTAGAAGCATCTTAATTCCTTACCATGTAGCCTTTTGCAACATGGCCACTTTATTCATGACAAATTGCTTCGAAGTCAGCAATAGAGAGTGAGCGAATTTACTAGGAAGATGGGATCTTCATAATATACCATAATTACAGGGGTGAAATCTCATCATCTTTGCCATATTTTAGTGGTTAGAAGTAAGTCGCAAACCTCATCCACACTAAAGGGGAGAGGATTATTTAAGGCTTTAAATATCAAAAAGCAGGAATCATTGAGGGTCAGTAGGATCTCTTCACCCAAAGCCCAGTGTATGGAATAGAGGAAATGGACATCAGCTGTCTAACAACTGTTATAAAATCCATAGAGTGTAACAACAACAACAAAAATTTTACCAGAATAATATTGATTTATCTGTTTTCCTTTTGTGATTCTTAAAGCTCATGCACACAAAGTGATATTAATCAGAAATCAATTTAAAATATTCAAATGGAAAGAAGACTAGAAAAGAAAAGACAAATGAAGATATGTGACTTGAGACACTTTTAAGTGATAATCAGTAGCACACATATCTGAGAACAAAGGACTTATCCTGGTTAAGTCTGGAGTATAGAATTTACAAAAAATGTACCTAAGGCAATATATTTGATAGAATCTGAAATCCGTTGGTCCTTCTGATAAGGTTTAAGATAATCTATGACTACACTTGTTATTGCTAAAATAGTGGGGTTTTTTTGGTTCTTTTTTCTACTTTAGTTTTTAAAATCTCAGCTCCATGTGGCAAGATAACTGAGAACCTGATAACTGGTTACAAGGGGGTTATCTTTTATGTTTTTTATTTTTTTCAGAATGACTTCTTAGAGCTTTACCATTTTAAGGTCTTGGTGCACCTTGACTGAAAATGATTTTCATTTAGTGATTTTTTAGGTAGAATTGGAAAACAATATTTTGTTTATTTCTAAGAAAAAAGAATATTTTTTCCCCATTTGCTACAGTTTTTATATTTAAATAAGCAGACTTTTTATTATCACCACTTTCTTAATTAACCTTTTAATTTATGATTAATATCTTTCTCATTAAGTAAATTTTAAAAAGGCAAAAAATCTCTTCAGGCAATTTATAAGAAACAAAGGAAAATTATCTACACTATCCACAGCAGTAATACCAGGACCACTGAAGATGCTGAATAAAAATCTGTTAAATATGATAATTTTTCTTCCCAGTTATATTTTCCAGTACTGAAAACATTAGAAATGTATAGATATTTGTACACACTGGTTATTTCTTGTAATAGCAAATGAAGCCCACAGTAGTGTATCTGTGGTTTCCATGGAATAACTGATTCGCTGTGACGATACAGAGCTTCTGTAGTGAGAGACATGTGGGGAAAGGGGCATCACCATTTCAAAGTCAAATGGAAAAAAATGTCTCAAAGCATAATTTTCTGTGTTATAGCAGAAATGCCATACTTATTACGAAAATGTAGGTTACCAACGTTTTATTAAATTCAGTGATGTAAATTTTTAAATTTTATTTTTAAACAAAAGAAAATTATTAAATCAACAATTAAACCTTGGTGACTGCCCACAAGAGTCTTATTTTCAGAGGACTGCAGGTATAACCTCAAGAAATGCTGAGAAAATGCTTCTATGCATTCTATGCTCTAACCAACATATTTTATACTGAGGGAAATTAATAGATTTCATAAAACATGAATGTGGGAATATAACATGTACAAGAGGGATAGTAACAACTTCAAATTCACATGTTAAGAATATCATTAGAGGCATTAAAAAGCTGCTTTTTTGAATCATATAATTTCCTTTATGTAAGCATTTTGATTTAGCACCTAAGACCTAATTTTGACTTCAAAAAAACTAGATTTCTGAGACTGTGGTGTCAGAAATTTGACATAAGGTGGACACCTGGATATGGTTTTGTATCTAAATTAGGGAAGTAGAAGAACAATGTTAAAAAACACTTTAACAAAAGAAATGAAAAAAAAAAACTCCTAAAAAGATCATGCAGATGGTCTTTCAAATTCACACATTTATTAAGTTTTGCAGTTTTGCGATAGCAGAGATTTAACATAATATTTCAGCATAACAATACTGGAGAGAGATGACTTTGACCGTGTAATACCATTCCAATAGTCAAATTAGCTGGAAAGTGCTAGGCATGCATGCCAACTGGAGAAAAATTCACAAAGCTTCTCTTTTTTACCAAATAGATCATGTCAACTCTCTGAAGTAAAGGTTCCAGGAAGTAAGTTAATTACCACATATGATCAAAAGCCTTAATTTCTTATTATATAAAAACTAGCTCTGCTCTAGAAAAATACACTCATAAGTTTGCTTCAAAATATATGAATTTAAATACACATACCCACAGCACACATTTCTGTAGGGACTTTTTCTTACTGAATTTCCACATTCCCTATCTTTGGGTGAATGAGAATAAAGGTACCTACAGATTGACCATCATCTTTAAGCCTATACACATGGGGAGAATAGATATATTGTGAAGTTTACCAAAACACTCATAACCAGAAATAGATGGCACAATGTGGTATTTTGAGGGAGGAGAATTAAATTATATAATGAGGAGGGGACCAATTGCAACAGATGGAAGATAATAAAGAAAAATGAGAGCATAGCCATGAAACTAGACCTCAAACACTGAAGAAGGCCTTTTACAGATATGAGAAACTCAAATAAAACAATGATTCATTTGAACTGGAGCTCAAAGGCAATTCAGAAAACAATGCAGCACAATCAACTGAATAATCATCCTGGGTCCTCTGAAGATTTTGACCAAGCTAACTGTAACTTTAATGTGTATTAGCTCTTCTCTGTATGTTTTCTGCCTCTTCTTCCATTATCAAATATCTCCTGATGTCTCATATTCAAATTCACAAATATTTGAGAAGAGACTTTTAGGCAATGCAATCTCATATTCACAGAGCTTCCCATAGATCAGTTTCCTGCCCTAGATTATTTTGCAAATCTATTTGTTCATCGTTGGTTATCCTCAGTTACTAAACAGTATCTCTTATCATCAGTTGTGACCATTTAGGAACTTCTAAACAAGGCAAGTTTCACACTTATTCATGAATTCCTTGCTGTTTCAGTAAAGGGATTGTCTCCTGGAATTTCCCAAGGAACATAGTCATCTGGTAGGTCCTTGGGTCTTATAAAATTGATTCATTCTAATGCATGTTTCACTCCTTCCTTAAATGTCTGCCGAGGTAGTTCTGACATTTCTACCGACTACATTATGGGCAATAATTTTTTTCAGTGTTCCAATGTCATCTTAACATTGTGTTAGGCCAGTCCCCAGGGGCATTAAACACTGAAATAGGAGCTGTCCCCATATCAACAAACTCTCCCTTATTAAGATTTATATTTTATTCTACTTGGTCCAGGACTTTCAAGATCACTCCATCATGCTTTACATGATCCTGATGGTATGTATATCTTATCCAGGTCCTGCTGTCCCTTCCATGAATGATTCATTTTCTTCCTTAGCAGAGCCTGCACTGTCCCCCATTCCCTGCTGAACCATTCTGAAACCCTTTCTTATTGACTAGTGACCAAGACAGAAGTGGGAGACTGTCTTGAGGAGGACAAGTATTATCTTGTAAGGCATTGACAAAGACTTCATCAAGGAGGAGTCTGCCATCTTTGGGCACTGAGGATGGGAATCAGGCGTTCAATATTTTCAAGCTTATCCACCCATATGCTCTCACCCCAAATCTCAGAGTCCATTCCTTTCACATAAGGGCCCCTGCTTTGGTTAGAAATTCGTTGCATCTGTGAATACAGGCTTTTCTGAAATTCTGACACTCCTATAACCAAGTTGTTTGCCTGGTCTTCAGTCTGTCCTTCAACTGTAGAAGATGAGGGTCTCTATAAAAACTATCATAGGTGCTTTCTTATCCATTAAATTAATAATTTTTGGTTCTGTGCCTCTAAATTTCTGTCTTCCATATGTATAGTTAAGAAAAACCCAAACATCTTTGGTCCTTGTAGTTATTACTTTCACATATCTTTCAAATATTAAGGATATTACATAATTCGGTGCTTTTTAGCTTTACTATGGTTTTAGTCATTAGCACCAGAGAAAAGTGTGAGCTATAACACTGTCTATAAATAAAATAAACACCCTCATAGTCCACATGCTTTATTGCTAGAACAGCAAGCTCCTATATCCATCATTTTCATTTTATCAGTGTGTATTGATGAGCCATTCCATCCTAATTAGAATTTCTCTCTGACGTTAATCATGACATTATAGGTATTTTGACTCTCAGTATTTTGTGATAGCTCAGGGCTGGGAGCTGTTACAAAGTCCAGTAACAGGCCAGTTATTTTACTTTGAACGATATGTATTTAGCTGATGTGTCTGGCAATTTGCATCAGAGGTAGAGAACACTACTCAGTATTTAATATAAACAAAGAAAAATGCTGATTTATTTGCTTTCCAAGCAGGGAAGAACTCTACTAGTAAGGCAGTGATTTGTGGATTCTGCAAATATCTTACAGCAACTGAGAAAATTCCCAGTGAATTCTGGAAGGAGTCAAGGATGTTCTCCATCCACTCATCTATTCAAGGTTTATTGTAGCAGTAAATTAAGATAGAAAACATTTTAAGCATAATTATTGGAAAAGGAGAAGTAAACCTGCCATTATTTACAAATGACACTATTATGCACATAAAAAATTAAAAAAATAATCTATGAAGAGCCTGTTTGAATATACCATGAAAATGCATTTGACATCCTAGTGTGTGTATGTTTGTATACTACATCTAAATAAATTTCTAAGTCATAGAGGAAATCATAATAGAAATAAAATAATTCTCAGAACTAAATTATAAAGAAAATTCAGTAGTATATCATGCCTGGATTATAAGTGAAAGAGTATGAAGATGTGAACAAAACAAAGATGTCTATTAACACTATATCCATTCAATATTGTAAGGTGGGTCCTCTCCATCATAGTATAAATGGAAAGTTAAATATAAGGATTAGAAAAGAAAAATCAAACTGTCATTATTAAAGAGTATATGATTTGCCTAAGCAGAGGTTCAAAAATCTGAAAATAGCTAGAATTATGAAAATAGCTAGGTTCAAAAATCTGAAAATAGCTAGAAAAATCTGAAAATTATAGAATTATGGGAAAAAAAGCTTAACAGGCTGCCTACATAAAAGAGCAAAATATACAAATAATTTCTGTATAACAGCAACAAAATTTTAAAAAGTGATTTAGAAAAATTATTTTTCCTAACAACTAAAATTATAAGGTATGTAAAAATAAATTTAGCAAAAGAGATGTACAAAATTTTATTAAGAAAATTAGAAATTTTCAAGAAATTAAAGGTAAATTTGATGAAATGAATTGAAACATTGCATTCATGGATGTGAAAGCTCAATGAAGACAAGTCTGCACAAAATAATTTTAAAACTCAGAGTATTTCCTGAACAATTTCCCAAGGGAATATTAGTGGAACTTAGAATAATGACAATTTTAAATTTATATTAAGAATAATGATCCAAGGATAGACAGAAAAAAAATTTGAAGAGGAAATGAAGGGATTTTCCTTAGATTGTATCAAGATTAGTTATAATGTGATAGTAAGTAACAGATACATTTTTATGAATTTACTCTTTCTCCCTCCATTATCTTCTTGCCTGAAGTTAACGGCTATCATTCTAGTAGACTCTTTTCAATACCCTAAAGATATTTTATCCCTCTTCTTTTTTATTATATTAAAGTGACAAAAGCCCACAACCCTCATCTATATCTATAGCTGTCCTGATATGTTGAATACTTTTGGAGAAAAACTTCCATTAAGGATATTTCCCCACTTATTTAAGTAATGGTCATCAACCTTAATTATACTTTGCTCCATATATCCTCTACTTTAACCTCACCAGGGAACTTCTGCTTTAAATTCTTTCCTCCTGCTGTCATATCTTAAAATTATCTATTTCTACTAGATTATTCCGAGTAGCACTTATTTATTTTTAACATCTTTACTGGAGTATAATTGCTTTACAATGTTGTGTTAGTTTCTGCTGTATAACAAAGTGAATCAGCTATATGTATACATATATGCCCATATCCCCTCCCTCTTGGGTCTCCCTCCCACCCTCCCTATCCACCCTTCTAGGTGGTCACAAAGCACTGAGCTGATCTCCCTGTGCTATGCAGCTTCTTCCCACTAGCTATCTATTTTACATTTGGTAGTGTAAATATGTCAATGTTACTCTCTCACTTCGTCCGAGCTTACCCTTCCCCCTCCCCGTGTCCTCAAGTCCATTCTCTACATCTGAGTCTTTATTCCTGTCCTGCCGCTAGGTTCATCAGAACTTTTTTTTTTTTTTTTTTTTTAGATTCCATATATGTGTTTTAGTGTATGGTATTTGCTTTTCTCTTTCTGATTTACTTCACTCTGTATGACAGACTCTAGGTCCATTTACCTCACTACAGATAACTCAATCTCATTTCTTTTTATGGCTGAGTAATATTCCATTGCATATATGTGCCACATCTTCATCCATTCATCTGTCGATGGATGCTTAGGTTGCTTCCTGGCTATTGTAAATAGTGCTGCAATGAACATTGTGGTACATGACACTTTTTGAATTATGGTTTTCTCAGGGTATATTCCCAGTAGTGGGATTGCCAGGTCATATGGTAGTTCTGTTTTTAGTTTTTTAAGGAAACTCCATACTGTTCTCCATAATGGCTGTATCAATTTACATTCCCACCAACAGTGCAGGAGGGTTCCCTTTTCTCTACACCCTCTGCAGCATTTATTGTTGGTAGATTTTTTGATGATGGCAATTCTGACCGGTGTGAGGTGATACCTCATTGTAGTTGTGATTTGCATTTCTCTAATGATTAGTGATGTTGAGCATCCTTTCATGTGTTTGTTGGCAATCTGTATACTTTGAATAGCATTTATATATGCTCTCCCACTCTACCTCAGGCACTCCCTAACATTTGTCCTTTCCTTTAAAACCAAACTTCTGAAATAAAATTTCTATACTTACTATTCCTATATCCTCTGCACCAACTTCTCAATGTACTAGGATCTGGACTTTACCTCACCAGTCCAGCACAGCTTTAATTATTCAACACTCAAATTATTTCCATGTTTTTAAATTCAGTGGACACACTTTCCTATTCTCATCTTTCTTGACCTCTCATGATACTTTTATTACATTATTTATTGCTCTTCTATTTATTAGACAATGTATTTGGTTATTGGAATATAATGATGATCAGATTCATATATAATCCTTATTCTAATGAAGCTCATGGTCTAGAACCAAAGAATACTCACAATTAATAAGTGTATTACAGGAAAATTCCAGAGTACCTTATGAGTATAAAATAAGGGTAGGTAAAAGTCTATGAGGTGGTATCTGAAATAAAATTAGGATGATCAGCAAAGGGACGAGTGTTCCAGACAGAAGAAAAAGCTTCCACAATGGCCAGGAAGTTGGAAGGAGCATGGTAAATATGTAGAACCAAAAGAAAACCATTGCTGTGGAAGCAAGAATGAGAGGTCATTTGTGGAGAAAAGACTAGAATTACTGGAATGAAAACCAAAGTCCAACATAATAGAAGAACACATCCCTGACTTAAGACTTTAATCTGATTATTAGAAATGATCAGTACACAGCAAAAAATAATGTTTTGACTATTTTTATTAATCTTCCATTACTCATGTGATATATCTTCCTTCATAGAAATGAGAACAATACACATAAAGTTAAGTTTCCCTATCAATATGAACCCTCATCTATTCTGCTACCCTTTTCCTCATGAGAGCCATTTTAATGCTTTTAGTATGTCCTTCCATACCCCTTTCTTACATAATAAAACATGACCACCAAATAATATATAGTATTATTTTATATTTTAATGATACATGAGAAATGATCTTTATGTAATGGAAGGATCAAAGCACATTCTCAGGCAAGATATTTCAGAGGTTATGGAATAGACCAGCTCAGGCCGAGTTAAGATTCTTGAATCACATCATTTATACAACAGTTAAAAACATATAGCAAAAGTCAGGGGCAAAGCAATGGGATAGGATGAAAAACCAAACTACCCGAATCCTGGGTTACACAGCATATGTGTGTGTATCGCCCTCTGTCATGTCAGTCTTCCCAGTTGATGGTGGTCTTATGGGGACCAAATTTAAAGTGTGAGGAAGGAACCCAACAGGATGAAGGTGTCCACACAAATATACCTTCTCTGTCAAAGAGATACCAGGGAAAGTAGACCTGGTCACAGGTATAGCTCACTAACTAGTCTACTGAACAATTACTTGTTTTATCTGTCTCTTGGGCAGAATCCATGAGGGGCCAAATGGAAACATAATGGGAGTCACAAATAGATGGCCAATTTAGAGATCACTACTGTCAGCCTACTGGTGCCATAATCATAGCTTATGACTTGATCTTTTCATTGATTTCTATTTAAAAGTAGCACTCTTATTTGTTTGAATTATTCCATTTATCTTTAATATGTCTTAAAGGTTTCTAACTTGCAATTGTATTAAACATATGTATGAATTCTATTCATCTCGCAAGCTTGTTGACTTATTTAGATATTATATATCTTAACACAACTTATAAGATATTGCTTATATCTCATAAGCCACCAGCTTATTTTCTATATTTGCTTAACTTCTTATGTGTGTCATCAGTTGTTTGTTTTTCTACTTTTGTGGAGCTGATTTGAATATTATCATACAATACTACAAACACAAATTACATTTAATGTAAATTGCATCAAACTCTATTATTTGGTAACGTTTTCTTTTCCTACATTACATTTCAGAGCTATCAAGTTTTACTCATTTGCACAGATTTAGATCATACTTTATAGGGTTTATACTTTTAAATTTTGTATCCATTGTAATTAGCCAGTGTGAAACCATGAAAGAATGATCTGAGATGCTACCCTACTTCCACAATTATACATTACTATAATACACACACACACACACACACACACACACACAAAATCAGGAGTCCCTTGGGATCAGAAAGAGCCATCTAATTACTCCCAGAATATCTTATGCCAGTTCCCATGCTCCAAATCACCACAGGGTGATGGGATACAAGCAGATACAGGGTATGTATCACAAGAGAGTAACCCCAAAACTATGAAACTGGGAGCTTATGTAGGTGGCTGGTACATCTACCTCTCTAGAGATGGAACGAAATTGATGTCTGCTCTGGAATATAAATAAATACTCTGGAGAGAGGAGAAGGTCTCTAGGTTCACAACCCCTAAAATGTAAACAAATGGCTCCAGGGGAGACTGTCTATAAATCTCTCAGAAGGTCTCTATTTTTAACTTCCAAGGCCTATTTTTCCTTCAGTCATCCTTTACATAGGTTGTTAGTAACCTTTTCTCAGTAGGCCCTGAATGTGAGGTAACTTGAAAATACTTATGGAACATTATTTCCTGACAGCTGTAACAAATATCTTCATAATTTTTTCCTTGCCAGTTGACTTTTTTCCAGAATAAATTCCATACATATAAGCAAAATTAGGTTACTTTCAACAAAATAAAAATCAAGCTAGGCACATATTTATTCCTTCAAAATATTAATTAAAAAGAAAATAATTGAGAGTTATCATAATAATTCTTGGGAGCAGTGCCATGACCCTAGAATCCTATATGCATCCAAGCTCTCATTCAAATGTTAAAATAATTAGAAAAATCAGAAATATTTAAAAATATATTTTGACGGGCTTCCCTGGTGGCGCAGTGGTTGAGAGTCCGCCTGCCGATGCAGAGAACACGGGTTCGTGCCCCTGTCCGGGAAGAATCCCACATGCTGCGGAGCGGCTGGGCCCGTGGGCCATGGCCGCTGAGCCTGCATGTCCGGAGCCTGTGCTCCGCAACGGGAGAGGCGACAACAGTGAGAGGCCCGCATACCACAAAAAAAAAATATATATATATATATTTTACTTCATACTGCCTCCTCAGAAATACTAGATGGAGCAATTTTTTTTGACTATATAACTTTTGTTTTTCCAGCGTATATTCTTTATAAATTAGTCTCCATTGTTGGCAGAGGGAGGTGAGGCTAGTATACTCTCCTCATATCTCATATGTATAGTGTATGTAGCGTGAAAAATTATACAGCATTATAAAAATACTTTTATATGAGGTAAATGAAAAACACAGACCTACTGTTTTTGGTAATACAGTATACAGAAGGAGCATGAGAATTTTATTTTTTAACAACAAGACCATGGGTTAAAGAAGAATGAGTAACACATACACATTGCTGAAAGCAAAAGCTGAGTTAACTCCTATTTTAACTTTTTAAATAAACTCAATTATTTTTTTCATTATTTTTCCAGCTTTACTAGGGAATAACTGACAAATAAAAATTGTGTATATTTAAGGTGTACAACACGATGGTTTGATATTTCATATATGTATACATTGTAAAATTATGGCCACAATCAAGCTAATTAACACATTCATCACCTCACACAGCCACTTTTTTTTTAAAGATTTTTTTGATGTGGACCATTTTTAAAGTCTTTATTGAATTTGTTACAATATTGCCTCTATTTTATGTTTTAGTTTCTTAGCCGCAAGGCATGTGGGATCTTAGCTCCCCGACCAGGGGTTGAACCCACACCCTTGAATTGGAAAGTGAAGTCTTAACCACTGGACCACCAGGGAAGTCCCACAATTTTTTTTTTTTTTTAATGTGGTGAGATCACTTAAGAGCGATTCTCTTAGCAAATTTCAAGTATACAATACAGTATTATTAACTATAGTCAGCATACTAGATATTATAACCCCAGAACTTATTCATCTTATAACTGAAAATTTGTACCCTTTGACCAACATCTCTCCATTTTCCCCACCCCACAGCCCCTGGTAATTACCATTTATTCTCTGGCTCTGAGTTTGACATTTTTAGATTCCATGTATAAGTGAGATCATAAAGTATTTGTCTTTCTCTGACAGGCTTATTTCACTTAGTATCATGAACTCCCGTTTCATCCATATTGTTGCAAATGACAGGATTTTCATTTTTTAATGACTGAATAATATGCACAGCAAAGGGAACAATCAAAAAATGAAAGACAACCTACAGAATGGAAGAAAATGTCTATAAACCATATAACTCATAGGACTTAATATTCAAAATATATTACAAACTCATACAACTCAATAGCAAAAAATAAAAAGAAAAAAACAAAAACAACAACAAACAATTAACCCAACTGAAAAACGGACAGTGGTCCTGAATAGACATTTTTCCAAAGAAGATATACAAATGGCCAACAGGTGTATAAAAACTGCTCAACATCACTAATCAGGGAGATGTTAATTAAACCACAATGAGATATTACCTTAACCTGTTGGGATGGCTATAGTCTTAATAAACTTTTTACTCTTCAAACTGCATATATTGAATAGTTTGTTTAGATGTATTTACATCATGAGAAAGAAGCAGGATAATTTCTCTAGGAACATGCTATTCTTCCAAAAGTTGCTACTGTTTATTACATAATAAATACTAGGAATATAAAAAGGAAATTTTCAATAGTAAAAAGTCAAAAGCTAATTTTTATCTGATGTGTGGAAACATGAATCATATATTCTTTATTGCTTTTATTTTTATTATGGCCTTTCTTCCTAAGAGCACCTGTACAGATATATGTGGATAAGCGCAGCTTCCTCATTAAAAGATTCATATGAGTACCCTTTCCCCTTGGTGTATAAAGAGGACATAAGGGGTAAGAACCAACATTTTTGCTATAAATTAGATTGCAAAGAATTACAGAATTACAGAGCATACATTGCTAAGGAAAAAGGTATAGTGAGTAACTATTAAGGATAATTCATGACAGGACACAATGCAGATGTATTAACGAAGAGAGTTTTTGTCCTTGTGGCCTGTTATGAGAAGTTTAACCCTTAAAAATTCATATGTTAAAGCCCTAACTTTCAATATCTTATTATGTGTCCTTATTTGGAAATAGGGTCATTGCAGATGTAATCAGTTAAGATGAGGTCATACTGGAGTAGGGTGGGCCCCTAATCCAACATGACTGGTGTACTTATACAAAGGGGAGATTTGGACATGGCCACACACACAAGGAGAATGCCATGTAAACCTTAAGGCAGGGACTGGGGTGAGGTGATGCACCTAGGAATGACAAAGATGACCAGCAAATCACCAGTAACTAGGAGAGAGTCATGGAATGGATGTCCCTTACATCCCTCAGAAGGAACCAACACCTCCAATACCTTGATCTTGGACTTCTAGCCTCCATAACTGTGAGACAACACATTTCTGTTACTTAAGTCACCCAATTTGTGGTACTTTGTTATGGCAGCCCTAGCAAACCAATACATGGCCCTTGTATCCTCTTAAGAGTCAATGGCATTCATCACTTCAAGGGCAGGTATTCACTCACCTTAGGAAAGACGATATGAAAAAACCAAGAATGTACAAAGAAGTCAACTGATCTCCTAACCAGATGTTTGGAATCTTAATATAGAATGAAAATTTGAAAGCAAGATGGGATGATTTACAGACAGACAAAAGATTAAGGTCATTTTTGTTTTTTCAGTTTCAAAACCTGGCTTTGATAAAGTAAAAATCTGATAGTTGAACAAAGAGAACTTACAGGGGTTGGGGAAAATCACGTGTATTTGAGAGAGTTTTTCTGGTTTAAAAGCAAAGGTCAGTTCGATTGTAGGATAGCTGGAAATTAGGACAGGAATTTAATGGAAGTGTCCTTATTAGTGTGATTATTTTAAAAGGGACTCTAGTTTCTTCCTTTAACTAGAAAATTTAGGGAATTTCAAACTCCTCAAAGGATTCAAATGGGGTGGACTAAGGAAGCAAAACCCTTTTTTGGCAATCAATCACTGAGTAAGTTATCTAGGTAAATGCCTGAAGGCAGCCTCTCAGAATTCTGAGCTTCCCACGTGAGAACCAGAGCCAAATGTCAGCTCTCTGTAGTGGAGAGGAGAAGTTACTGAGAGATAATAAGAGAATAAATATAAGCCTTGGGTTTGAGGGAAGGAAAATATGGATGGTAAGATATTACTAGGACTCAGGGTTATCAACTCAGTACAAGCTAGAAGAAGATATGAATCTTCCAGCAGAAGCCCGAGTGGAAAGATAGTAATATATGAAAACCAGACCCCTCTCTATGGCCATTCTTGTACCTAGGGAGATAACGGAAATATAGACGGGAAAACTAAATTCCCCTGTGTACAAAAAGACATTGGGAGAACAATTAAACAAATAAACACAGAAGTTAATGGGCACAGATGGAAGAGAATATATATAATTTAGAGTATGTATAATTCTATTAAAACCCTGAGTTGTTAAACTGTTAAAATAATCTCATACCTGTTATAATTAGAGTACTGTACCTATTAGCTATAGTACTTTATATACTTTTACATGTTGATCTCATTTGATTTTTGACAGCCTGTCATTTGATCCTAGTGAGCTGGGAAGGTCAGATATGATTACCCTCATCTTATAGCTAAAAATACTAAAGTTTTGAGAAATTAAGGATTTTATTCAATACCCATATCTAGTAAATCACAGAGATAGAACTAGTTACTTCACTTTCCATGCAGTACCATAAAACGATTAGGGTGCATTAGGCAGTCTGCGCCACGGTCACAACGAGCCCCTGTTTTATATTCCAAAAGAGAAACCTCATCTTCCTCCAAATATGATGGATCTCTTTTCCTTTTCCAAATATCACTGCATCAAAGTCAGTGCTAAGATTATATGCTTTTGCTATCCTCTTTATAAAAAAGAAATGCTAGCTTTTCCAGTTAAATCAAAATCTTGTGGGAAATAGTGCAAATTTTATATATTCTTTGCCCATATTATTTATGTTATGTGGGTTCTTAACATTGATCTCGAAAGTTTCTTGTGAATGCAATTTTTACCCAATGGTATCAGGCCCAGCACACATGGTGTCATTATGTCAGACCTATACATCAGTCCCTTAAAAACTGGATATTTACCAATGTGCTAAGTATTAGATAAGGAGAAGGGGTTCCTTGACCCTAAAGTTCCATACAAAATGGAATCAATGTTGATATTTTATTCAACTTAGCAAATATGGAGAAACTTATCTGGACAAGTTACTAAGTGTGATTTTACAGTGGAGAAAACGATGAACAAGTCATAACAATAATAATCATGGTGAGCATGGTAATGATGAAAATAATAACAGCAGATAAATTTCAAGAAAAAATGTATCATGTACTATGCTGAAACTTCACATGCATTGTGCAATTTAAATTTCACAATACTTCTATGAGGTTTTGATCTTTATTATCATATATTTATAAATAAATAAATTAGTCTTGAAGCAGTTAAATAACATGTTCAAGTGCCACATGGTCTGTTCATTACTGGAGCCAGGATTTGAAATTTGGTCTATCTGAACTCAGACCCCAAGCTCTTAACTGGTAAAAATCAATAACTGTATAACCAGCATCACAAATTACTATTTGAAGTTATCCCTTTCATTTTTTCCCAACTATCCAAACATGACTCTCAAGTAATATACTATCACAAAATTGTGACTTGGTCCTTTGTCAAAAGTCATAGCTGAACCCCTGCTCCCTCCACAAGAAAAATTAGCAATATCTCTCTGGCCTATGATTGCTGCAAAATTCTTCTGATTGCCTAACATATGAACCCTTGAGTTCTAGTTTATTTTTACTTTATTATCTCAGCTTATGAAAATAATTCCGAGCACTGTCTGGTAATAAAAAATGCTACAAAAACTAAGTACTCTATCAAAACAAGGAACCCCATCTTAGAAATTTCAAGTATCATAGTTGTTAATAGGATAGAAAACAGTGCCACTTTATCCTTAACCAACTCTAGATTATAAACTTCCTACAGTATCACCCTTATTCATGAGAAAGACACTTACAAACCAAAGAATTACATACTGATCCCTGGAGGATTAAAAAAAGATCATTAAAAATCTGACAACACTTAAGACAACAAACCCTAGACCTGAAAAGAGCAAATCAAGAGCCTGTCAGCACAAATGATTCAGAACTTCTCAAATCCTGGCATAGTGAGTAAGCAAGTTGGTCTCTGGAGAATCTAAACCTTGAATTATTTTTAGCTCAAAACCACCACCCATAATTCTACAAAGATCCTGATAGGAAGGCATCCTAGCAGTTGGAGCTCAGGTAGCAGGCTCTCCTCCTCATGACTGGAGCAAATAGCGTGAGTGTGCAGTCTCTGTTGTTTCTAGTCACTGATCCATAACCTTAAGTCATTATATTTTAATATTGAAAAACATTCATCTGAGCATTTTCTGTTATGTAGGGCTATCTTCTGTAATATTGATTTAAACTTATTTTGTATAAAAAGAATAGTTATTCCCAAACCCCTTTTAAGAACACTTTTCATCTGAAGTGACACATATTTTAAAAGTAAGGATTTAAATATCTTCCCCTTTAGAACCACCATTTTTCATTTTTATTCCCTGGAGAATAGTTTATACCATTAATATTAAATGAGAAAAGTGGATACTAAATATATACTTTTTGGAATGAAAATTATAGTAGGAAATTGTATGGTTTTAACTAAATATGAATTGACTGAGAAGATAAATACATTTCCTGCTAATTTCAGTAAGCTTTGTGAGACTAGTTGGATGTTAGCCTAATTCTTGTGGCCATCTGCGGACTCCTATGATGTGTTGTGAACAGTACATTACATTCATATTGGCACTGATATACCTTCGTAAAGCATATTCCATTCTATGGCTGGCACTGCAGTTAATTTCAAAGTGTGAGGGTCTGTTTTCTAAAATATATCATCTTAAGCACATCAAAACTGCAATGGCTCCTGTTTTTTATATTGTAACAGAATCTAATTTTAAAAATATTAGAGAACTGTCATTAACTCTAAATCTAATAAAAATAAAAGGGAAATTCTAACAGTAATATTTTATTTTAAACCTTAGTAGAAAATGGTAATTGATGTTAAAAATAGTTATTTATAGTATTACAAGACACTATGAATAGCCTGGGAAAGTCAGAATTATTTTTAATATGATTTTATACCTGCTTATATTCCCTAATTATTAAAAAATTGGCTATTTTTAAGTTAATCAGAACATATTGGCCTTTAATCTTTTGTACAAATGAAAATGATATGTGTTCGATGAAGTACACATCACTACAAAGGCTATATTTTTATGGTTATAGATACTATACTATAATTAAGCTCCAAGTAAATGCATAATGACTTAGAAGATAGCTTCAGAAGATTTTGAAGAGAATTTTAATATTTGAGTGAGTTTGAAGGAAATTTGAATCAGAGGAGTGCTGAAGGCATTCAGATAAATAGCTTTGGAAAATATCCCCTTTCCAAGACTAAATAATTCTTACTAGTATTTCTTGAAAATTTACCTTTTTTCTAAGCAGTTTGTTACATAGTTGGTTTTTCCTGCAGTAGAAACCCTTAGGTAATACATGTGATTTAAAACAAACAACTAAGCGCATTGTATAAATGCTAGTCCTTTTCCTGTATTACTTTGGAAGACCATTTCTGAGGACTTTGGATTTGTAAAGCCATAGGAATATTTACTTAATATATTATTGTTCTAAAGAAATTGACAGAGAAAATCTATCATTGATCCCAGTGGGAAGCCAGCTGATCATTCCTAGTGACTAGGATGTTTTCAGTTTGATAGACAGCAGAAGGATGCCCAGAGAGAAGGGCATGAGCAGAGATACTGACAAATGAATTGTTATCTGCCACAATGAGCACACATTGTATAAACCGAGTATTTACACACATCCTTGTTCTTTGCACAACCTGAGGCTATATTTGTGCTTGGTAACTGTCAATTTAGGCAACTGGTTCTACCAACATTTCCAGAAAGCCTCCACACTCCATCTTTTTGCTTTTTAATTTGTTTGTTGTTAATTTTTGTGACCATATTGTTATTGTTTAATGACCTGGCTTCAGTAGAGTTGAGAAGGAAATGACAGATAAAAATCTGATATTTTTGAAACTAATAAATGTATATTCTTACTTGATCCAGTATACTTACTTGAAGTATGGGCACTGGAGATAGGTTCAAATTTTTCCTTACTGTCAATGAAAGTAGTTACAAACATTCAGAATTTTTATGCAAAAATAAATTGTTAATAAACTCCTACCTGCATTGTTTTTTCTTCAAAAATTAATCGTGACCATACATAAACTCAAAATTATGAAAGGGTATTTTTCTTACATTCAGAATAACAGACTTGAGATTGCATCCCATTAATTGCTTATTAGGTGCAATCTTAGCAATCACATAATTTAACCACTATGAGTAACAACATTTGGCATTGCTTAGTGTAAAATAGCTGAATACTGTTAATTGTTTTCTGGTTGGATTTTTACTCCTTTAGCTAAAATCATACCATTTTCTTTCATCATTTTGATGCCAGAAAGTATATATTTAGTAGTCACCTTTATCATTTAATATAAATAAGATAAACTATTCCCCAGGGACTTAAAAGAGAGGGAAAAATTTCTAAAAGGAAAGACATAAGTCCTTACTTTTAAGATATGGGTCAATAAAACAAAGAGCTGTTTCTTTGAAAATATAAACAAAATTGATAAACTTTTTGCCAGACTCATGAAAAAAATTTTAAAAAGAGAGGAGCCAAATAAGTAAAATCAGAAATAAAAGAGGAGAAATTACAACCAACCACAGAAATGAAAATGTTCTTTAGAGATTGCTATGAATATTATATGTCAACAAATTGGACAAAATAGAAGAAATGGACAAATTCCTAGAAACATACAATCTTCCAGGACTGAATCAGGAAGAAAAAGAAAATCTGAACAGAACAATCATTAGTCTGAAATTGAATCAGTAATCAAAAACTCCTAATAAACAAAAGTCCAGGACCAGATGGTTTCACAGGTGAATTCTTTGAAACATTTAAAAAATAGTTGATACCTATCTTTCTCAAACTCTTCCAAAAAATTGATGATAAGGGAATGCTTCCAAACACATTCTACTAGGCCAGCATCACCTTGATAGCAAACAGATAAAGATACCACACAAATAAGCAAAATTACAGGTCAATATCACTGATGAAATGGATAAAAATTTCCTCAGCAAAATATTACCAAACCAAATTCAACAATACATTAAAAGGATCATATACCAAGATCAAGTAGGATTTATCCCAGAATGCAAGAAAGGTTCAATGTGCACAAATCAATGAATGTGATACAAAACATTAACAAAATGAAGGATAAAAATCATATGACCACCTAAATAGATGTAGAAAAAGCATCTGACAAAGTTCAACATCTATTTATAATAAAAAGTCTCCACAAAGTACACATGGAGGAACATACCTCAACATAATAAAGGCCATATATAACAAACCCACAGGTAACAAAACACTCAATAGTGAAAAATTGAAAGCTTTCCCTCTAAGATCAGGAACAAGACAAGGATGCCCACTATTGCCATTTTTATTCAACATAGTATTGGAAACATACAACATATCCACATCAATCAGACAAGAAAAAGAAATAAAAGAATCAAAATTGGAAAGGAAGAATTAAACCTGTGACTATCTGCAGATGACATGACCCTAAATACACTACTAAAAATCTATTAGAACTAATAAATGAATTAAGTAAAGTTCCAGGATACAAAACTAACGTACATAAATCTGGCATTTCTATACCCTACTAGCAACTTTCAGAAAGAAAATAAACAAATGGGACTACATCCAAATAAAAAAGCTTTCACCCAGCAAAGAAAACTGTCAACCAAACAAAAAGGCAACCTACTGAATGGGAGAAGATATTTGCAAATTATATATTTGATAAGAGGTTAATATCCTAAATATATGAAGAACTCATACAACTCAATAGCAAAAATCCAAAGAATCTGATTTAAAAATGGGCAGAGGACCTGAATAGACTTTTTTTTTTACAAGGAAGACATACAGATGTCCAATAGAAACATGAAAAGATGCTCAGCATCGCTAATCATCAAGGAAGTACAAACCAAAATGATGATGAGATATCACTTCATACTGTTCCAGGTGAATTTGAGGTTCTTGATGTCTCATTGCAGAAAGAATCCAGTGAGAGACAAAATTATAGGTAAGAAGTGGATTTATTTAGAGAGGAACACACTCCACAGAGTGTGAGCCATCTCAGAAGGTGAGAGAGCCTTGAAATATGGTGTGGTTAGTTTTTATGGACTTTCAAAGGCTAATAAGTGGGAGGATTATTCCAACTATTTTGGGGAAAGGGTGGAGATTTCCAGGAATCAGGCCACCGCCCACTTTTTGGCCTTTTACCATTAGCCTCAGGACTGTCATGGGGCTTGTGGGTTTGTCATTTAGCATGCTAATATATTGCAATGAGCATATAATGAGGCTCAAGGTCTACTGGAAGTCGAATCCTCCACCATCTTGGACCTATTTGGTTCTACAGTAAGTCCCCTACATACATACGAAGAAGTTCCATTCCAAGAATGGATTCATTAGTCCAATTTTTTCATAAGTCCAACAAAGTTAGCCTAGGTGTCCAAATAACACAATCGGCTATATAGTACTGTACTGTAATAGGTTTATAATACTTTTCACACAAATAATACATAAAAAACAAACACACACAAAAATAAAGAAAACATTTTTAATCTTACAGTATAGTACCTTGAAAAGTACAGTAGTACAGTACGACATTTGGCATACAGGGGCTGACATCGAGTGAACAGGCAAGAAGAGTTACTGACTGGAGGAGGGGGAGGAGGTGGGAGATGGTAGAGCTGAAGGATCATCAGCAATAGGAGACAGAGGGCAAGCTGCAACTTCACTCATGCCTGACATTGATGGAACACATGTTCTCATCTTTGAAAGTTCGCAGCTTGAAGGTTCATATGTAGGGGACTTACTGTAATCAGTTTATGTCGTGTCCTTGGGCTATGTCATTCTTTTAAAGGTTGTCCCTGCACCTTTCCCTCCTGTTTCATTACCTGTCAGAATAGCTATTATCAAAAGACAAGAAATAACAAGTGTTGGTGAGAATGTGGAGAAAAGGGAACACTTCTGCAGTGTTAGGAGAATGTAAATTGGTGCAGCCAGTATGGAAAACAGTGTGGAAGTTCCTCAAAAAATGAAAAATAGAACTATCATACAATCCAGCAATTCTACTTCTGGGTATTTATCTGAAAAAAAAATTAATTCGAAAATACTAAAGGAAACACTATGTTCATTGTAGCATTATTTACAATGGCCAAGATATGGAAGAAACCTAAATGTCCATTAGTGGATGAATGGATAAAGTAGATATAATATATTAATATATAGAGAATATTACTCAGCCATAAAAAAGAATGAAATCTTGCCATTTGTGCAACATTAGTGGCCTAGATGATATTATGCTAAGTAAAATAAGTCAGATAAAGAAAGACAAATGCTGTATGATTTCACATATATATGGACTCTAAACAGCAAAACAAAAAACGGAACAAGAAAAACAGAAATAGACTTCTAGATACAGAGTAAACTGGTGGTCACCAGAGGGCAGGAGGGTAGGAAGTTGGACAAAATAGGTGAAACTTTCAGTTATAAAATAAATACATCACAGGGATATAATGTACAGCATAGAGAATATAGTCAATAATATTGCAACAATTTTGTATGGTGACAGATGGTTACTACATTTATCGTGGTAATCAATCGTAATGTATATAAATATCAAATCACTATGTTGTACCCCTGAAACATAAAATTGTATGTCAACTATACTTCAATAAATTTTTTTTTAAAAAGAGGAAGGAGGACTTCCCTGGTGGTTGCAGTGCTTAAGAATCCGCCTGCCAATGCAGGGAACACGGGTTTGATCCCTGGTCCAGGAAGATCCCACGTGCCGCGGAACAACTAAGCCTGTGTACCACTACTGAGCCTGCACTCTAGAACCTGCGCGCCACAACTACTGAAGGCCGTGAGCCCTGGAGCCTGCAAGTCACAACTACTGAGCCCACGCACCGCAACTACTGAAGCCCACATGCTCTAGAGCCTGTGTGCCGCAACTATGGAGACCACGTGCTGCAACTACTGAAGCCAGCGTGCCTAGAGCCCGTACTCTGCAACAAGAGAAGCCACCACAATGAGAAGTCCCTGCACCGCAATGAAGAGTAGCCCCGTTTGCCTCAACTAGAGAAAGCTCGTGCAGCAATGAAGACCCAATGCAGCCAATAAATAAATAAATAAACAAACAAACAAATAAATAGAGGAAGGAAAAGGACAAGGGATTGAACTGATAAATGATAACGTAGGCTACATATAATTATTGGTAATCATGGATTTTGTTTTTAATTTATTGCTAATTATCAGATGAAATTTCAGAATCACTCAGAAAAGCCCATCAAATTTCCAGTTGATGATCTAATCCAGTTCCACACCAGCAGAACACCATATCCTAAATTTTTACCTATTATAGTTATTTGACATATTTAGTGAAAAGTATAAGGCATTAATTCTCTTTAATGTGTGTTACTTTGTTATGTACTATATTCTACCAATTTACTCCTGTTTAGAAATAATTTTTTTCTTGTAGGATTTCACTAAGTTGAATTTTAAAGACAAAGAGAAACTTGTACCAATCCTCTTTGCCTTTAACCAAATTTGATATGCATTAGTACTCTCTATATCCTTTGAAAATAACTGGCAGACATTGATGTCTCTAAGTAACTGTCAAAGAGTACACTAAGAAGCTCTGGGGAATCCAGTAAGCCATTCCTAATGATTTCAATAGGTCTAAATATCACACTAACAGTGAATCACTCTCCCATTAACAAAATTATCCCTAAAATCACCATCAGCATTATTTCAATAAATGTAATCTTGTTATTTCTTTATTGATTTAGTATTTTAGATTTCCTTATGAACATTAGTATAAAATGTGATTTTTAAATAAACCCTTTATATATAAAATGAATAACAATAACAGCTTTTTTTTCTCAGCCTAGGTAAAAAGCCAAGTTTAACATTAAGTTGTAGTTATTTTCTACATCTTTTTTATTTTTGATGAATAACCATATTTAAGTTCATGTATCATAATTTTGTCATCTGATATTTTAAAAATATACATATATTTGAAAACTTTAATTCAGACATATGTACTTAACATATTAAATTATTAACTACATACTTAAATTTTTAAAAAATAGAATATTTTTTCACATATAGCCAGAGATAAAGTTCACAGTATTTTTAGCTCTTCACAAAGTCAGATTTTTTTTTTTTGTGGTATGCGGGCCTCCCTCTGTTGTGGCCTCTCCCATTGCAGAGCACAGGCTCCGGACGCGCAGGCTCAGCGGCCATGGCTCACGGGCCCAGCCGCTCCGCGGCATGTGGGATCCTCCCGGACCGGGGCGCGAACCCGGTTCCCCTGCATCGGCAGGCGGACGCGCAACCACTGCGCCTCCAGGGAAGCCCCAGCCCCAGGTTTTTAAAGGTAACGTGGCAGGATTATCCCTACCAGGAAGGATTGTTTGAGCTTAGATGACATCACACTTGTAAATGGCTGGTGCATAGTAGGTGATCTGTATTTACTATCTTTTCCCCACGCCAAATTATGGATCCATTTCTGAAGAGTGTTCAACTCTTCCGGGTGGATATATATTGTTGGCCATCCCACTAGTTGAGATTCTAAGTTCTGTTACTTGACTAGGTGATGTATACAATAGTATTGTCTCTGCTTATTGATCCTAAGATATTTTCTTCAAGGTTGAAGGACAATCTTCTCTCGACAGTACAGTGTATGCTTCTTGATTTTACAGTCTTAGGTCAATAGCTGTGATCTTAGCTTTTATCTTTATGGTTCAGGGACCATATTTGTTTTTTAGTTTAGCCTCAGTTTTATGTATAAGAAAGAGCACTTGGCCCTTGACTGAGACCCCTGGCTCACCAAGCAGGACAACTTTGGACCAGTCACCAAATAGACAGTTGTGGTGCAAAGCAAACATTTCTCAAATTTGAGTGTGCATCAGAATCACCTGGAGGTCTTAAAAGAGATGGCTGGGCTCTACCTTGGAGATTCTGATTCAGTGAGTCTGGGTGGAGCCCGATAATTTGCATTTCTAAGAAGTTCTCTGGTGATGCTGAGGCTGCCCGTCTGGGGCCTGCACCGTGAGAACCACTGATGTAGAAAGATCAGCCTGGAGCTTAAAGGAGCTTGGCCAAGTGAGCTGACCCTCTGAGCCTGCCTCTTCATCTCTAAAGTTCCACCTTACAGATTGGATTTAAAGGTAATAGTTAGACAAATTATGATGTGCTAAGCACTTTATGAACTGTAGAACATAACATAATTATTAATAGTTTAATATTCCCTATCAGCTTTAGCTTACTCACTTTGAGTAAAACAAAGTCAGATTTTTAGTAGTTACTGATAAACAAAAGTTTGATAGTATGAGCACAGATTAGGCACAAGGATAGATTCATTTTTGAAAATAGAGTTAAATTTCTACTGGATGCTAGAAGGCGAAGAATAAATTGGTCTCAGAGAGCAATAGTAAATAGAACAAATGTTCCCTCCTTGTTTTTGGTAATAAGTTTAAGCTTACACTCTAATACTTAGGAAGAGAGGAATATAAAATGAGGCAATCGTCAAGGGGCACTAAGAATGATAGGAAATCATAAAAGTAGAGAAAATGCTCACACTACACATGTGATCAAACTTTTACCATATCATATATAATTTCTACTGGTCTCAATTTGGGACTTTTATATTCAAGATAGTTTTAGAAATTCACATAATTTTTTATGAAGGCATCATAAATGAATTGTTAGATTTAAGAAACAAAATCACCCCAGTCACAGCCTGCCACAGGAAAATAATAAATACTTGATGACTGAATGTTGAGTAAATAACATATTATTTACAACGTTCTGTGATATAACAATGGACTGATATTTTAAATGGCAAAGAGTAATACAATGTAAAAATATAAAGAATGTAAAAATAAAGAATGTACAATGCTTTATATAACAGTATAAAGCATATATGATAATGCTTTATTGTGTATTATATAATATTATATATAATGCACCATATGCATTATAAAAACTATTTTTTATAGTTTTAAAACCATTTTTTAAACATTAACTAACCATGCAGAAAAGTAAATGATTTAGCAGAATCCTAAAATATAGAGTGATAAAAGCATAATTTCTGATGTTAATGGACATGCAAGAGGTATCACCTTGGCCTGGGGCCAAGCATGCCTGAAAGCCAGCATGGAGAGCCACCCATAACACATAAACCCATCATCGTCAAAACTTTCAATGACAGTACGAACAAGAAAAAAAAAACATTTCACACAATGAGATCATAATTACACTTGATGTCATAAACCTTGAGGTTGAGGGGAAAAAAACATCCTTCACTAAGAATTCAAAATTATAAATAAGACTTCACCCTGGAATTGGTGTCTGAGGACCTGAAAAAAATCCAAGATAGTTTGAATTTGAGGTCCCAATTTTGATAGTAGCCCCAGGATTGTAGTGGGGACCTACAAATCCTCTTTAAAAGGCATGTACAACCCCATAAAACTCTGATAACAAAGAGCTCATCACTAAACATCATAAAACAAGAGAAGTCAATACAACATAGCCAAAACTAAACAGATATATTAAAGATCAGAATCAGCTTCTTCCATTCTGTGGCTCCAACAGCTTTTTGGTTCTCAGAGTCTTCTGCACATAGGAGATAGAGGATAAGAGTATGAAGAAAATATAACTTTATCTTGGCCCAAATGAGTCATACATCAATTTTGTTCACATTTTATTGATGATATATCAATAAGATATATCATGTTGTCCACCCATTTAAACAGCAGTGGTAGGGGAAAGAATATTGGACTGGTGAATACAATGTCTGACATGGCTGAGATCGCTGAGACAGATATATACTTTGGAGAAGGCACTTCAAATTACTGGAGTTGAACAAGACATTCTGCCCCATTGATAAAAATCTTGGAAAAGAAACCAAGCAGAAATGTGCAACTCCTTACCACCCAGAAAAATGTTACTATTTAAAATGTAGCATTACGAAAATAGTCACAAGAGCCAATACCCCTGTCCCTTAGTTTCCTCACTTATAAAATTAAAAAGTAACAGTAATTATTATATCTTCATAGGGATGTTGTGAAGATTAAATTAGTTCATACATATGAAGTATTTACTCTAGTGCTGGATCATGGTAAGGGCTCTATTTTATGTTGTGATGATTATTATTTTTCATACACATTGTGTTTCCTGCATAAATATTTAAAAGACGAAAAGAACCAGGGGATGTGGAATAAAGGCAGACCCTTTCTTCCATGTGATAACCCCTCAATTCTCCCTGATGAAACAAGAGCCCTCTGACTAGTTTTCTCTTCTGTCACCTTGCCAGCAGCTAAGCCTCCAAAATATAATACAAAAGCCCACCACATGTGAAGGATCCTAAGATAGGTTGCCCTTGAGAGACGCCAGAAGAATGTATCTCAAAAGAGCTGAGAACTGATGCAAAAACTGAAATTATTGCTTCAGTTGTCACAATCAGTGGCATGAGATCCCACAGATGTTCCCTTTTAGTAAGAGAAAGAACTACTCACTATTAATCTACTAAGAGATTTATTA
The DNA here is from genome assembly GCF_002837175.3 of Physeter macrocephalus. Lineage (NCBI taxonomy): Eukaryota > Metazoa > Chordata > Mammalia > Artiodactyla > Physeteridae > Physeter > Physeter macrocephalus. The sequence goes on from NC_041218.1 coordinate 31,084,596, forward strand.
GCATTACAGACATTTGATAATCATTTCCTAAAAAAAAGCACATAGTTAAATTTAACTAAAGATTTTATTCAGCATTCTGCTAAGACCAGCTGTCACACAATGCCTGGCGATGTTGCAAAGCTCCTATCTGCATGTGTATTCACAGATACTAGAAATCCCTCCACTTTTTATGATGGATGTTGCATTTTTAGTGCAACATCTGTGTTGTCTTGAGTGTGTTATGACTTTTAATCCTTGAGTTAATACATTTATAGATATGTTCCTCTGATTTGGGTTTACTGATCCTTTTGATTTCATATAAATGTTGAATTTTCAAATATTGATTAAATTGTTGCAAATGTGAGTTGATTTTCCAAAGGAAAATGCATGTAAATTTTGATTATGATCTGCTTAAATTTATAAAAATTGTATTTAAGTAATAAATTTTAAAATACTGGTGCAGTTTCAATTGTAATTCTTATAATTAAAGATCAACTGATACTTTTTCAATAATAATAGGATTTGACATAGAATATGAGATAATGCTCTACAATTATATAAAATTCCAAAGCAAATGCTGAGAAAAAAATCCTTTTAAAGTTCTCAGATCCAATAACTCATTTAATTTTTCAACTGCTGTAAACCTCTGGAATTTCTCCGAAAGAGCACTGCAATTACATTTCCAGTTGTGTAGAATTTTTCAGGTTTATTTATTTTTCTTTCTGTATTGAATTTTATTGTTTGCTCTTTAACTTTTAATTCGGAAATAATTGTATATTCAAAGGAAGTTGCAAATATAATATAGAGAAGACTTTTGTACTCCTTACCCAGTTTCCCCCAATGGGTACATCTTACTAACTGTAATACAATATCTAACCAAGAAATTTGACATCGATATAATGTATGTGTATAATTCTATGTCATGGTCACATATGTAGATTTGTATAATCAACATCACAATATAGATACAGGACTATTCCATGGCACAAAAATTCACCTCATGATATTCTTTCATAATCAAACTTATACCCAATTGAACATTCCTAACAGCTGGCAAGCCCCAGTATTTTTCAACTCTATAATTTTGTCATTTCCGGAACAGTATATAAATAAAATCATATGCTAGTAACTTTTGAGACTGGCTTTTTCCACTCAGCATAGTACCTTTAAAATCCATCCAAGTTGTTGCAGGTATCAATAGATAATTACTTGTTACTTATTAGTAATATTCCACGGTATGGGTGTAGGACAGTTACTTTTAACTTTTCACTTATTGAGAGATACTTTGGTCTTTCTACTTTTTGGCTTTTGCACATAAAACTGCTATGAACCATCATGTACAAGTATCTGTGTGGACATAGGTTTTCATTTCTCTGGAATAAAAACCTAGGAGGCCAGTCATTGGGTTATATGTTAAGTGGATGTTTAGCTTTTTAAGAAGTTGCCAAAATGTTTTCCAGCTTGGCTTATCATTTTACTTGCATCTCACCAGCAATGTATGAGATGTAGTTTATCCAAATCCTCAGAACCATTTAGTATTGTCACTGTTTTGTTTTATTTCAAATTGTAGCTGCTTTAATAGGTGTGTGGTGATATCTCATCATCGCTTTAATTTGCGCTTCTTTTAAGTTAATGATCTTTGAAACTTATCATGTGCTTATTAGCCTTCTGCATATACTTTTTTGCAAAATATCTCTTTACATCTTTCGCCCATATTCTATATGGACTTGTTTGATTTATGTACACTTGAGCTTAGAGAATTCTTTACATACTCTAGATATGGTTCCTATTGTCACAGTTGTGGTTTGCAAATATTTTCTTCCACTTGATATCTTGTCTTTTAATCCTCTTAACAGGATTTTTCACAGAGTAAAACTTTGGTTTGATGAAGTCCTACTTGTCAATTATTTTACTTTATTTATTGTGCTTCTGGCATCATGTTTAAGAACTCATCACCAAGCCCTAGATCCTCAAGCTTTTCTACTATTTTAACTTTCAAAGATTTATTGCTTTGCATTTTATATTTAAATCTATGACCCACTTTGAGTTAATTTTTGAATAATGTATGATAAGGTAATGTTTCCATTTCATTGTGTTTATTTATTTAGCCTATGGATATAATTGTTCCAACACCCATTTGTTGAAAAGTCTATTCTTCCTACGTTGACGTGCTTTTGCACATTTGTCAAAAATATCAGGTGGCCACACTACTGCAGGTTCATTTCTGGGTTTTCTATGCTAATATAATATAATTTATTGAGTTATATGTCTGTATATCCACTAATACCACACAGTCTTCATTACTGTACCTATATAAGTCTAGAAATTGGGTAGAGTGATTTATCCCACTTTACTCTTCTTTTTCCAAATTATTTCAGCATCTAGTTCCTTTACCTTTCCATATATTCTTTTAGAATAATTTTGTTTATATTTACAAAATATCTTGCTGGGATTTTGATAAGAATTGTGTTAATCCTGAATGAGAGATGAATCAACATCTTTACTATGTTGAGTCTTCCCATCCATAAGCAACGTTCATCTCTCATTAATTTATATATTTGATTCCTTTAATCAATGTTTTGTAGTTTTCAGCAGAGACATCTTGTACGTTTTTTTAAAGATTTACACCTAAGCATTTCATGTTTTGAGTAATCATGAATGGCACTGTATTGTTGATTTTGTTGTCTATGTGTTCACTGCTAGTACATAGAAATACAATTGATTTTTGTATGTTGATCCTGTATCCTGAGACCTTGCTGAACTCACTAATTACTTTTAAGGTTTTTTGTAAATTTCTTGGGATCTTCTGTATAGATAATCCTCACATCTACAAAAAAAAAAAAAAAAAGATAGTCTTATTTTTTCCTTTTCAAACTGTATAATTTTTGTTCCCTTTTCTTGCCTTGTGTCCCTGGCTAGAAGCACCAATACTATGTCAAATAAGAGTGGTGAAAGTGAGCATCCTTGCCTTTTTTCCTATTTTAGGAGGAAAGTATTCAGTCAGCTGTAGGTTCTTGGTAGATGTTCTTTATCATCCTAAGGAAGTTCACCTCTATTCCTTGTTTTCTGAAATTTATTTTTTATCATGAATGGTTGTTGAATTTTGTCAACAGCTTTTTTTCCATATTAATGAACATGATCATGTGATTTTTTTCTTCTTTGGCCTGTTAATTTGATGCATTAAATTGATTGCTTCTCAAATACATTAACTAGCCTGGTATCTCGCGAATAAACCCCAATCAGTCATGGTGTATAATTAATTTTATATATTTCTGAATTCTATTTGTTAATATTTTGTATAGAATTTTGTATCTATATTCATGAAAGATGTTGGCCTATAGATTTGGGGATTTTTTTGGTGTGTGTGTGCGTGTGTGTGTGTGTGTGTGTGTGTGTGTGTGTGTGTGTGTGTTTTGCACTGACTTCGGTTTTGAAGTCAGGGTAACTATGGATTCATAGACTAGTAGGCAAACAGTTTTTTCTTTTCTGGAGAAAATAGTATAGAATTGGTTGTTAATTCCTTTTGAAGTGTTTGGTTGAATTCTCCAGTGAATCACCAGGGTCAGGAGATTGCTTTTTGAGAAGTTTTTTAAATTATGATTTCAATGTCTTAATAGTTATAGGACCATAAAATTATCTATTTTATATTGGATGACTTGTGTTAGTTTGTACTTTTTAAGGAATGTCCATTTTATCTAAATTGCCAAATTTTGAAATCTAGTTATTATTGCCTTATTATTCTTTTGGTGTCAGCATTGTCTATAGTGATATAACCTGTTTTATTCCTCATATTAGTAATTTATGTCTTCTTTCTCTCACTTTTTTCTTTTGGTCAGACTTCCTAAAGATTTATCAATTTTATTGACCTTTTCAAAGAGTTTTGCCTTAAAAAAAAAGTCTTTATTTATTTGTAGGTGTTTTCATAGACTATACAGCAATGCCATCCTAGTGACAACATTTTGTGAGTGAGACTGAGTGAATGACTCTAATACCATCAACAATTATTATTCTGTGTAAGGCATCCCAGTCATATGTATTATACTACATTCTATTTCATAATAATGAGGGTTTATATTTTTCCTAATTATTCTGCCACATTTTTAAGTCACAGTAAAAAGAAAATATTATATCAATAAATGGGACTTTTTTCACATACAGAAAACATGACTTTTAAAAACAATTTATATGCAACTCTCTCAGTTTATTTAACCAGTTTTTTGATTTACAAAATTATGAGGCAATTTCAGGTTTTCACTATTTTACAGATCTCAAGTATTTCTGATAAACAATGATTCTACCAGTGTCTACCTAATGTCCTTTTAAACATATGTCAGGGGTATAATATTGTGCAAAATAGTATTTTTAGAATTACTATTAATAATCATAGTAATTGCAATGATTTAAAATTCAGTTACATAGAACTGCAATTGAAGATTGGATTTAAGTGTGAAAAAATTCGTATTTTAAAGTTAACTTGTTTCATTTTCTGTGACAATAAAAAGATGGAACTTGGAAAAATGTGAGTTAATTTATATACTTATTTATTTTCTGTATAATTTGTGTTTAAAATAACTTACCAATTTAATTCTTTTTTTTAAAAAAACAAATTAAATACAGGCTGGCAATTCTGTGTGATGTTTTGTTCTTATGTGAATTGGAACCGTTGAGTCATAAACTCCTGAAAAACTGTGCCTGTAATAAAATGCTGCCAGCAAGATCTGCTATAATTAAGCTTTAAATAATAACAATGATAAAGTAAAGCAATAGGTATCATGTGCATCTTGAGTTTAAATGAACCCTTAACTTTCAGTGCTAGATGATGAACACTTCTATTAGTCTCAATGAGTTGGATTAATAAGAAAAGAAATCACATTGTAAAACATTTAGATTTTTGTCTACATGTAACAAGCTTTAAGTTTCACAATAAATAATTATATATATCTAGTAAGTCATAATTCTAATTATTTGGAGAATAATAATCATTAACACTTTCTCTAAAAAAAAAAATCAAAACCTATTTTTGTTTTCTCTCTGGAGCTGAAGTTTTCAGTGTCAGTTTTCTATGACAATTTAAAACACCAGTACATTTTAAGTTTTAAGCCATAATGTGGAAAAGAAAGTTAAAGCAGCTAGTTAATTCAATCAAAGCTTTTCCCATTTAGATTTAAGATTCCTTTTCCCATTTTAGTTGAGTGTAAGACATTTTCCAGAACTTTTTGCAATATAATAGATTTCTAAATAAATTCTCAGTTCTCTGTTTAGTTTATATTTGGAAAAAGAAGCTTGGGGATCATAAGTAAGCCTACCAACTAAAATCTAGGACCAGCTCTTCCTTATAAGAACACTTACAAGGAAGCGTGGCCAGGGACCACAGACTCATCTCAACTGGGAAGACTGGATTTGTAGGTGGCTTGCCCAAAAGCAGTGAGGGAGGTGTCCTGATATTACAGGTCCTCCAACTATATTTATTCTATTACAAGTTATTGGCATTAGGATTAAAACAATGAAACACAAGAATAGACAATTTTAAAAAGGTAAAAATATCCATATTAGGTATCACTTCACAAATTAAATTATTTAGCAAGGCTGTTGGATACAATATCTGCACGTAAGAATCAATTTTTACTTCTATATCTTAACAATGTATTGGAAATTCAGATAAAATCACCATCAATAATAGCATCAAAAAGCATTAAATCATTAGGGCTAAATCTGACAAAATATCTTTTAAGTTTTATGTGCTAAAAACAAAAGATTTATGAATACCTCAATAAATAGAGAGAGGCACTGGATCATGTATGAGTAGACTCAATCACTTTACTATGCGTTCGTCCACAAATCATTCTAGCAATGAATGCAATTCCACTCAGTATGGTTCCTTCTAACCTTTTTAGCCTACATCCTTCTCTACCATGTACCTGCATTTTAGTCACACTGACTCTTTTCAGTCCTACAGAATTGCTGTGATCCTTACATCCTTGGTCTTTTCCACCTCTGTATGCCACTTCCTTGCCTGTTAGCTCCCAATCCTTCAGATCACTACTAAAATGTCATTCTTTCACTGCAGTCTTCAATACCCGTTCACACTAGGTCATGCATTCTCACACAGACTCTCATGAAACCCTGCATATTTCCTTCATAGCACTTCTAATTGTTGTTATTTTGCACCTAAATTAATATCTCTGTCTTCCCCCAGACTGTAAATTTCATTATATTAAGACATCTTTTTTGTCATTTTATCCCTGTATAGTACATTGTCTGATTCAGTATAGGGACTCAAAAAATATTAGCAGAAGTAAGGAAAGAATTGAATAGATCAACGTTATCTTCTGCATACACACACACACCCACACACACACATACACCCACACCCACATAGAATCTGACATAAAATTTTATTTAAATCTGAACCAACATATTAAGTTAAGGTGTCTTAGAAGAAACCTTTTTCTCTATAGTCGCAATGTTATGTTCTACACCCTTTGTTATAACATATTTACAAAGTAGATAAAAGTAAATTTGAAAGTAACATGAAATATTAATACATGATTTTCAAATATATATTAACTATGCAAAATAAAATACTTCACACAAAATCTGTCAATATATTTCTTGGCAGAATTTGTGTGTTTGTGCTGTCCTCACTGAGGACATTTAAATGTGAACCTGTCAGAGTTCGTACTGGAGATCAACCCATTCTCCCTGAGACATTTTTATGTGACAAGAATAAGCATTTTTTATGGATCTTAATAACTTTAGAATCCCTTAAAATTGAACCTTAACTATCATTTTTTTTTTTGATTCCAAAGTCTTACAGTGGCAGCGTTCTACAAGGAGGTCAGTTTCCATAGAAACAACTTCCAAGAGTCGTTTGCCTCAATTTTTTTCTTCCTGTTTCTACTTTTCTTATAATTCTTCCTGTTCCTACTTTTCTTCCTGTTTTTCAATACTCTTTTTTTCCTTTACTTATTCCTCTTCTTATTGCTTTTATTCTTTATTTCCGTCTTCCATTTTAATATGCTTTTCAATATTAAGTTCCTGTGAATGAGATTTCAACCATTTAACAATCTTTAGAAGAGACAATTCTTGTGTCATTTGATTTACATAATCATCAGCTTTGGAGATGCTTGTTTTAGGGTTCCAGAACAAATTTTTAAAATTGTCTAAAGAAAACAAATAATATTCTATAACATTATTTTAATAATATTTCAGTGATCAACTTTTAGGCTTCACTAACAATATGAATATAAAATATTCACTGAATATCTTTAACAGTCTTTTGATCTTTGCTCTGTTTTCCTTGATTAATACAGACAAGCTTTTAAAAGCTCTTTGAAGAAAAGTAAGACCCTGGGGACAAAATGAGATTGATTCATAGTTGATACTGTTGGGAGACATAAAAATAATCTTTAAGTTAGTACACTGCTTGTGAAAATTCAGAATGATTTGAGATATAGTTCTAAACCAATTTTGTTTTAAAATAATGGTTATTTCAGTAATACATGTGATATCTGGAATAAAATGATAAAAAATACTTTGTATTTTTACATTCATTATATTGGAATTTGTGACTCAAATTTATTTTATTTAACTACTGAATGCTCTAGGATTCTCAGCACAAAAAAATGAGCAATAATTTCAATTTGCTCACACTTGTTGCATCTGTCCCCAACAACACAAGAAACGTAATCAATAATTTTCCCTGTTTAGACAAGCTTTGCTTTTATTTTTATTCCTTGGCTTGTAGAATCTTGCAAATATTTGTCAGCAGAATAAAAAAAATAAGATAGACACTAAGATCTTACTTTGTGTTAGGCTCTATTCTACATTCTTTACATATCCCATTTCATTTAATCTTCATAGCAAAGAAAATAGATGTGTACTAATATTGCTCCATCTCAAAGTTGATAAAACTGAGACGTAGAATGTTCCAGTAATTGCCAAAAGTCACAAAACTTGAAAGTGGCAGATACAGGAGTCATATCAAACAATCTGAATCTATTAAGATCAGCTTCTCTTAAGTGCTACACTGTAATGCCTCTCCCTTCCAAAACTGTTACTCTGTCTTTAATGTTAAACATCTGTTGGGAATAAATGGAAAAAAATTTTCTAATTAATGAGTTCAGTTACATTTTTAAGGTAAAATTGGTGAATCTGTATTGATATTTAAATATCCCCCTGAGCATTAAGGATAAGCCAATCCTTTTTTTACTGGAGTTAAAAACTTCTTCCTTTGATGTCTCATCAAACCTGAGATTTTTCCTTCCAGTTTTGTTGTGATATAATTGACATGCAGCACTGTGTGAATTAAAGGTACACAGCATAATGATTTGACTTACACACATCATGAAATGATTATCACAGTAAGTTTATGGAAAATCCATCATCTCATATACAAAATTAAAGAAATAAAAAAAATTTTCCTTGTCATGAGAACACATAGAATTTTTCTCTTAACAACTTTCATATATAACATACAGCAGTGTGAATTACGTTTATAATATTTACATTATATCCCTAGTAAGATTTATCTTACAACTGGAAGTCTGTATCTTTTGACTGCCTTTATCCAATTCTCCTTCCCCCTACTCCCTGCCTCTGGTAACCATGAATCTGACCTCTTTTTCTATGATTTTCTTTGTTTTTGAAGTATAATTGACCTACAACAATACTTTAGTTCCTGATACACAATATATTGATTAAGTGTTTCTATACATTTCAAAATGATCACAATTAAGTCTACTTATGATATGTCATACACAGATATTACATAGTTACTATGTTCCCCACACTGTACATTTCATGCCATGACTCATTTATTTTGAAACTATAAGTTTGTACTTCTTAATCTCTCTCATCTATTTCCTTCCTTCTTCCAACCCCCTTGCCTCTCGCAACTACCTGTTTGTTCTCTGTAACTGTAACTCTGTTTCTGTTTTGTTATGTTTATTAATCGGTTTTGTTTTTTACATTCCACAAAGAAGCGAAATCACACAGTATTTGTTCTTCTCTGTATGACTTACTTCACTTAGCATAATACCCTCTAGTTCCACCCATGCTGTTGCAAATGGCAAGCTTCCATTCTTTTTTAAGGCTAATATTTCATTATATATATATATATATATATATATATATATATATATATAAAACAGACAGGTACATATATCTTTTCTAATTAGTGTTTTTGTTTTCTTCTTATAAATGGCCAGGAGTGGAATTCCTGGATCTTATGGTAGTTTTATTTTTAATTTTTTGAGGAATCTCCATTTTACTTTCAATAGCAGCTATATACCACTTTACATTTGCACCGACAGAGAAACATGAGATTTTTAAAAATAATTTTAATAATTAATAAAATATTTAAATATTTTAAATAATTTTAAACTTTTAATAATTTAAAAAGTAGATGATATTATTATATATCATCTACTTGGTATGGAGGTTCCTTAATAAACTAAAAAATAGAGCTACCATATGATCTTGCAGTCCTACACCTGGGCATATATTTGGAGAAAAACATAACTCAAAAAGATACATACACCCCAACGTTCACAGCAGCACTATTTACAATAGCCAAGACATGGAAGAAACCTAAGTGTCTATCGACAGATGAATGGATAAAGAAGATGTGATATACACACACACATGCGAGCACACACACACACAATGGAATATGACTCAGCCATAAAAAGAACAAAATAAAGTCATCTACAGCAACATGGATGGGCATAGAGATTATCATACTAAGTGAAGTAAGCCAGATAGAGAAAGACAACTATCATATGATATCACTTATATGCGGAGTCTAAAAAAAAGATACAAATGAACTTATTTACAACATAGAAATAGACTCACAGACATAGAAAACAAACTTATAGTTACCAAAGGGGAGGGGGGAGAGGGATAAATTAGGAGTTTAGGATTAAAATATACACACTTCCATAAATAAAATAGATAACCAACAAGGACAGGGAAATATAGTCAATATCTTATAATACCCTATAATGGAAGAATGAAAAATTAATATATATATTTATATATATGTATAACTGAATCACTTTGCTATACACCTGAAACTAACACAACATTGTAAATCAACTATATTTTAATAAAAATTTTAAAAAATGTAGATGATATCTTTGCCAAAAAATTTGCCTGGTTCAAAAAATTACAGATTTTCTCTATCTGATCACAGTCTCATAACATCACTTTTTTCCATATTGGCTATCAACCCATCATCTTTTTCTCACCAGAGTTCACTGAATGGATAAATTACTCTTCATTTCCTCCCAACATTTTCCATTTCTTTTAATAACTCCCTTTGACTTCTATTTATCTTTACTGCTTCACTTCAATGTTAATGACTTTCATTGGCATATTTGTTGACATTCTATACATCAAACTTAATTTTACAAAAATGTAAACATTTAAAACTGAGAAAAGAAAAACAAAACACAGCTCAAAGAGAGTAGCATTCTCTCTTAATGGCTCCAGGATAGAATCAATTAATGGAGGTTGCCCCTAATGCATTTCCTTATCCTTTACCTTGATAAGACATTGATTCTTATCTCTTCTGTCATAGTTGCTAGGTTCTAATAAATAGGGGTTTTGGCTTACTATAGTGTTAACATTTATAACAAAATGAGAATTACTATCATAATTCACAGGTCATCTACAGATTATTTACACTGAATTTTGGTGATGATAAAAAAGCAATATATATAACCACTAATTTATCCATTCATTAAACAAAATTTTAATTGAGCATCTTTTACTATAATGTGACATACAGTATTCTAGCTTGGAAGAGTTCAGAAGAGAACAAGATAGAAGTTTGCTCTCCTGGAGATTTCATTGTAGTATTTGTGATAGAAAATAAACAAGTAAGCAAAGAAGAAAATATTTTAGCATATCAAGTACCAAGAAGAAGTAAATCAAGTTGAAGTGACAGAGAGATTAAATAATTGATCTCTCCCTTGGTATTGACTTTGAAACAATATCATTTTACATGAATAATATTTGGTGCCTGCTACTGAAATTTTAGTCTGTACTATGGGTGGAAATGTGCTTAATATATGTCTCTGTGGTTCTTATAAAGGTCAAATTGAAAGTGGCATTTAGGCATTTCTAATGAGATTTCCCTAAAACAGGGTAAATCCATTGAATATATTCAGGAGTTTTACATTCTAATTAAGTCAAAAAGAGAAGATTTAAAAATATGGTGTCTATGGCAGATAGTTTGTCAATCAGAACAACAGAAAACAATGTTCCTTCTTCACCTCTTGCTTTCCTAATTGGGGAAGACATGTAAGATGGTGGTGAGGACGATGAGATAATACTGTCACAAGATGGACTGAGCACAGATCCCTAAGTCACCAGATAGAAGAGAATTATTTCTAATCTGCATTAGGGGTTTCATAAGAAATAAACTTGCATTTTGCTAAGCCATGAGAATTATTTGTTTCTTTATGTATTTATTTTTGTTACTGCCTATTGAAGAACATCTTGGTAGCTTCCATTTTGGGTTATTTATTAATACAACTGTTGTAAACATTCACATACAGGTTTTCGTGTGACCATAAGATTTCAAATCAGTTCGGTAAATATCTAGGCACACAATTGCCGGCTCCTATGATAAGACTATGTTCAGCTTTGGAAGAATCTGTCAATCAACCTTTCAAAGTGGCTTTATCTTTTTGCATTCTTACCAGCAATGAATGAGAGTTTCTGTTACCCTGGTCAGCATTTGGTATTGTCAGCTTTTTCAGTTTTAGCCATCTTATTTGCATGAAGTATATCAATTGCATGCAGTATATATCAGTGTTGTTTTAATGTGAAATTCTCTGATGACAAATGTTGTTGAGTATCTTTTCATATGGTTATTTGCCATCTGCATACATTCTCTGGTGTGATACATGTTTAGAACTTTTGCCCACTTTTAGTTTGGTTTTTGTTTTCTTATCGTTGACTTTCAAGCACTTTGTATATTTTATGTACAAGTATTTTATCAGATAATGTGAGAGTAGTCATTTTATAACTTCTGAATTTGTAGGGATAAATAGTGAGAGAAGAAATGAGAGAGAAGAGAGAGCACAAGTAATTAAAATATACAATACAGACACTAAAATAAAAATGAACTTTTAAATGAAAATATATACTTTTAAAGTAATAAATATAAAAATAGATATACACTTAAATGAATTAGATATATTAGTAGAGATGTGTAAATTGCCAAAATGACATAAGAAGAAATATAATACTTAAAAAGACAAATATTAAAGAAACTGAATTGAAATTCAGGAATTTCTCTCTCAAAAAAACACCATCCCCAAAGATTTCTTTTGAGAAAATTACATAAACTTTCAAGTAATAGTTAATTTTTACCTTATAAATTTTTTCCAGAATTAAAAACAAAACAAATAAAAAGGAATGCTGCTCAGGGAATTTTAGGGAGAGAATAATCTTGAATCTAAAACCAGGTAAGAACTATACAAGAAGAGCATAGTATAAGTCAATTTCATTTATAAATTATAAATAAAATCATCAAATTATAAATGAAATATTAGTGAATCAGATCCTATCATCTTAAAAATACAACACAATCAAATAGGTTTTAGCTAGTATTTTGGACTAAATTGAATTCCCTCAAAATTCATATGTTGAAGCCCTAACGCCCAGTGTAATCATATTTGGAGAAAGGGCCTTTAGAGAGGTAATTAAGGTTAAATAACTTCTTAAGGCTGGGGCCTTAATCTCATGAGATTAGTGTCCTTATTATAGAAGGAGGAGACACCAGAGAGTTCTCTCTAGCACCTGCACAGAGTAAAGATCATTTGAGGACACAGTGAGAAGATAGCCATCTGCAAGCCAAGAAGAGAACTTTTACCAGAAAGCAAATTTACCAGCACCTTGATCAGGAACTTTTAGCCCCCAGAATTGTGAGAAAATAAATGTCTGCTGTTTAAGCCTCCCAGTCTATGTATTTTCTTATGGTAGCTTGGGCAACTAATGCAGAATTCAGAGATGATTCAGTGTTAGAAAACATACAAAAATGAATCACCACATTAATAGAACAAATAAAAGTATATTATGATAAATCAATGAAGAACAAAAAGCTTCTGAAGATTCATAATTTATTTATGATAATAAATATTAGAAAGGTAGGAATAAAGGATATTTTTTAAACATGTTAAAAGTTGTATATCAGAAACTTCTGGAAGAGGTATCCTTAATGGAGAAAAAAACCAAAACAATATCTTCAAGTTCGGGAAATGGAGAGGTATACCAATTAGCACTGTCACTGGGTAACAGAGGGATGGAAGACTTAGCCAAAGCAATAAGTCAGAAAAAGAAACAAAACAAAATGTAAACCATAAGAGCTAAGGGAATCAGAACAAAAGACATAGAACTCTCATTTTTGGCAGGTGACATCATCATCTACTTTGAAAAGCCAATAGAATCAGCACATTTTTGCAACAAATAAGATAACTCAGCAAGGTTGAGAGATATTAGATCAATCATGAAATTCAATAGGATTTTACTAAAAATAAGCAGACACAATGCATGGAGTGATAAGCACCACGCAGTAGCTAGTCTGCTACAAAATAAAACAAAAGTAAGAAGCCATTCACAGTAATGTAAAAAATTATAAAATGTGTAGGAATTAATTTTATAATTATGTATAAGATGTTTAAAGTGAAAAATTTAAAACTCAAGTAAGTAATATAGAAAATATGATAAACATATATATATATATATTACATCCTCTTGGATGGAATGATTCCAATTTAATATTAGATACATGCCTATTCCCTCCAACTTAATTTATTAAGCCATCAAATTAAAATAATTTTATTATTTTTGTATAGAAATTCTAAAATTCATATGAAATTAAAAAGCTCTATATACCACACAAAATAGCCTACTCCGTTCAGTAAAACATCACAGTCCTTTCCAATAAAAACCTCCCTAAGTTGTACTTCTTTTCTTTTTTCTTTTTTAAAAATTTTATTGGAGTATAGTTGATTTACAATGTTGTGTTAGTTTCAGGTGTACAGCAAAGTGATTCAGTTGTACATATACATATATTCATTCTTTTTAGATTCTTTTCTCATGCAGGTTATCACAGAATATTGTACTTCTTTAGAATAAGACCCTAAGACTCTTAAAATCTTGCTTAGCTGAGAATGTGTACAAGGTACCACTTTAAAACTTTTAAAGGTGTTATCATAGGGTCTTACAGACACATGCCTAATGTGATCTTTAATGCCAGACCTTGTTTCATTTTGAGAATCTTTTCCTGGCTGTTAAGATTGGGGAACAAAAAGATTGTGGAACAAAAAAAAACCACTTTTGTTTTCCAGACCAGTAATTGCAGAACTTGCAATATTCCCTTTAAAATCTGCTTACGGACTGAAATTTTCTTTACTGAGCTCAGTGGTTCTCAAGAAGGAGTGATTTTTCCCCTTAGGAGATATTTGGCAATGTCTGGAGACATTTTTGGTGTTGCAGCTGGGGGTGGGTGTGTGACTGGCATGTAGTGGGCAGAGACCAGCGATCCTGATAATCATGAACAGGATAAGTCTCCAAACAAAGACTTATCATCCCAAATGTCAATAGTGCTGAGGTCAAGGAGCCCTGATTTAATTCATCTTTATCCTGTATCTTAACACAGGCAGCAGGAGGAATCCAACTGACATTTCAACATTCTGCATAGAAATCACCTTGCATAGTTCTACAATTCATTAGGTACATTTCCTAATTCCCAAGTTATTGCAGGTGCTATATTTATTGCTCTGCAGCTATATATCATGGATTGCCACAATTCCAATCTGCTTTAGACGTTTCCTCATTACATTTTCTGCTTCTGCCCAAATTTTAGGCTTTTCTTACAGTGGCACTCCAGTTTCAGGTATCCATTTCTGTATCTTATCTATTATCGCATTAAAAATAAACCAGTTTAAAACACCCAAAACAATGGCTCAAAAAAGCATCCTTATTTAGTTTATAACTGAACTGGATTCAGTTGAGAATTTTCTTTGGTAACCTCAGCTGGGCTCACTCATGTAGCTGCAATCAGTTGGGGGGTCATTTATTCTGCCTGGCATCTGCAAGTTGGCTTGCTGCCAGCTGGGGTGACTCTGGGAACTAGACTATAGATCTCTCACAACCCATAAGGCTAGTTTTGGCTTGCTCGTATGGCAAAGTGTCCAAAACATCAATAGAGCAAGCCCTAATATACAAATGCTTCAAAAGTATAGCTTGCATCACATTTATTATTGTCCCATTGACCAAAGCAAGTTACAAGGCCAGCAAGGATTCAAGAGTTGGAGAATGATATAAATTATTTACAAATAAGAGGGAGAATTTGTGGCCGTTTTTGCAATTTACCATGTTCTCTTATCCAGGAATTTATTTTATCCATATGTATTTTAAAGAAATATCTTACACATATCCATGGTGGGACCTATACATGAATATTTAATAAATCATAATTAGAGTAATAGGATGCTAAAGTGAAGTATTCATCTTTAACAGAGCGTGCAGATAAAATATTTGAAATGCACTTCATGATGTGATGAGTATCATGCAGTATCTAGAAGTAGTGGGTGAGACATACACGTAGCGATATTGATGGGTTTAAAAACAGAGCCCAGAGTGAAAAACAAAGTGAAAAAGAGAAAGGAACCTCTATCACGATACACGTAAGTCAGAAATAGATAATATTTTACAAGCATACATACAAACAAGAGGGTGCACACTAAACATAATGGATTGTGTGCCTATGGTTTGGATCGCAGGGGAGTGGGAATAGGTTCCTGAGAGGGAGGACAGGTTTTGAGGCTATCATATGTGAGTCTCTGCCTCATGCATGGTTTGGCTTCTTCTCACCCCCTTAGCTTCACATCCTTCACTTCCTTGACTTCCTTTACTTTCTTGAACTCGCGTTTTACCCACACTGGCTTTCGAAGGTGCCACGCTCCTTACACCCACCCCTTGGCTCCTTCACTTGACGTTCTCTATGTATTAAAAGCTTTTCACCTCTTTTTCTACTTAACTCCCACTCATTCTTCAAATTTCAATAGACATGTCACTTCCTCTGTGAAGCCTTTCTAACCCCTCAGATGAGGCCAGGTGTCCTCTTATAGACATTTACTGAACCCTGAATATTTTCTTCCAAGCACTGGTCAGAGCTATTTTACATTTAAATTAATATCTCTCCCCTGAGACTGTAAATTTCATTAGAATAAGGATTATATTATTGGTTGCCATTTTATTCCCCTCATATAGTACATTGTATGATTCAGTGTAGGGTCTAGAAAATATTTGCTGAATTAAGGAAAGAATAGAGAAGTTCAATATCATCCACATTATTTGGAAATACAGACACACACACACACGACATTGCTATCTGGAAGGCTGTTGGCATTTGATTAATATTTGGTCATTCATTTATATGTTCCAGATCCTGTGTTAGGAGATAATTTTGAGCATTCCATTGATTTGGGGGAAACTCACAGCGATAAGCTCTCATTTTGGACAATTATAAGGCCTATACACTCATTATTTTTGAAGAAAACACTAGGGTCACTTTAAATTTGAATATATATGCATGCATGCAAATTGATTTTGTGTCCTCCTTAATATTTTTATTAAGCTCCACTTTCACTCTGCCTGAGATCTGTAAGAAGGAGAAATGATTTCCTCAGAAAGAGACTGAGCAAAAATTACTTGTGTAATGATCAGGTTATTTGAGAAATGTACTGTGCTCTATTTATTCTTTGGTCTGGGGCATGGTGCTTATCCTAGCTGTGATTTGAGGCTATTAAGGAAGAAAATTATGTGAAAACTGGAAGCAAATGCTAGGCCAACCTACTATGAGCATATTTAGAAAGCGGTCCATTGTTTCTCTGCCCCTTGCCCAGAGGAAGTTCTGGGAGTTGAGGCAAAGACTGTAGCACATGTGATGACTCAGACTGGTGACAGCAGTTGCAGAGAATGAGGACCTGATGATCTGTGCTTTTCAGTAGGATCAGTTATTAGCTCTCAAAGTCTTAGGGACACCTGGGAGTTAAACCCATATCGAAGATCCGATTGCTTATAATTTGTGGAAAGGAGACTCAGTTATAACTTGAAGGCAGAGGAGAGTGGATGAAGGAGACCATGTCAGCCATTTGTTGAATGTGTTACTGTCCAGCTAGCTTCCCACTCTTTTAGGGAGTGTCTATATTAGAGATATCTTTTTCAGGGCTATATCCCAGCAACTACATGAAAAAATTACATGCAGAGAAAGTATTTAGTAGATGTGTTATCTTTGCAATAAATAAAACAAATGTGTAGGCTCCTTGTAATCTTGGTTTTAAATCTCTTCTGCAATCTCTAATTTTATATCTAGTTGCCACTTAGATAAACTGAAATGAATACTGTATGAGGCACACTCTCCTGAATGAGTAGAATGAGTAAAAATACTCTCCAAACAATTAAATTTAAATAAAAAAGGATACATGTAGATAAACACAGGACAAAACAAATTGAGAACCGACCTCAAAATTTGGCCTTAGCGTGGAAAGAATTACAGTACAAACTGTGACACTTGGAGCAATAACAAGACAACTTATGGTTCATGCCATTTGGAGACCAGGGGATGCCTGGGATGAATAAAGCAGGTTGACTATACGACACTGGAACCTTGGTTTCTGATTTGACCCCGTATCTCCATATCTATGCATAATCCTAAACTAGTATTTAGATATAACCTCTTGATAAAAGTCAGTTCTATGGCCACATAAACCATTTCCTAGCCTAGATGCTTACTCAATGTTGCTTTGAAATACTTTCCTGGGTGGCATTTTATGCTCATGTGGAATTGAGGACTCAATGTAAATGGTATGCATATGTAACATGAGAACAAGGGCAATTATATCAAATCTATCTATATTTAGATGTGTATTAGAGATAGCAAATGATATTAGGGAACATTTATTTTTATAATACTCTACTTTATCTGGGTCATAAGATTCTTAGAATTTCTTCCTCAGCATAAGCTTTCTGTGCTTCTATTCAACCCTGAGATAATTTTATTTTATGATTAAGAGAAATCTGTTCAGCCCTTTTAAAGCTAAGTGAATATGAAAATTATAAGTGTATATATTATATATAATTATATATATATATAGTCATAGAAAAGGCAATCTATTATAATCACTTTCTCAGAATATCTTATAAAGGCTTCTTGAAAACTTCAATCTGAATACAAATGATACTAGATACCTTAAAAACTATTTTGTCTGGGTATAGGAAAGAAAATTTTTGCTGTATTTCTATATAAAAATGTCCCATGGTCTGGAAAACTGTTGAGACTTAGGATGATAAATCCATGAGTGACTTATTCAGATAGGCACTTTGCACTATTATTCCCACAAATAGATATACAGAAGTCTTTAGCCATTACATTAGGGGGACTAATAGCACTAGCAGGCGATATAAGAAAATGTGAAAGATGGAAACAGATGGCAGACGCTCATTAAAATTTAAAGCTGGAAAGGACCTTGGTGATCATGAGTTTTAGTTGTCCTCAAAACTGATCATGAGGTGAAGATACTAGAGGTCACAGGGTTCCTTAGAGAACATCATAAATTACTGATGTAGTACATCCACATGACAATCATGGATACAATTTTTGCAAGCCAGATAACACTATCTAATGATCTAAAATAGGCAGAAGAACTGAATCCTAATGTTTTAAAGACAAAAATATTAGGGATAAAAACAAAATTGAGTACATTTTATTTATTAGCTTAATTTGTTTGTAAACAAACAAAAACAGACAAAAATCATTTGGATTAAGAGTCTGAATACTCAGTTCAACTCAAGGAATAAAACTTTCACTAAAATCATAGTTTTAGAACCACCACTAATATCTAAACCTTAAATTTTCTGCACAAAGAAACTGAAACCCATCAGAATAAGAAAATTATAGGATCATATTCCAGGTTTCATTTCTCTTCTGTGGTACAAACTTCAAATAATTTAAAAATGAAAAGGTGATACGTAGGCACGTTTACTTCCCCAGTCTGACTCTTACAAAAACCAGATAAATTATAAGAGACTGAAATTGAACTACTGGATGCTTTACCAAGGAACGCACTTTTTATACTTAAGGTGGGGGATGAAAAGCACAAATTCCCAGAATGGGACTGACGAGGTGAGAGAAATATCATCATTCCTACTTCTTTTTTTTCCTACCACGTGGTTACTGAACCCATGTGTAATAGCTTTTGGGTACACAGTACCACATAATTGCCATTCGTATAAGAGCTATTCGCATACTGAAGAACTGTGCTGCTAACTTGCAGAAGGTCATCTTTACACTAGCTTCTAATCTGCAACTTAAAGAGGCCAATTGATCACTGTTAATTGGCAGCTTCCAGATGTTAGAGGGTAGGACCAATGGATCCATGGTACGTGTCCATCTCCGTATCATGCTGCAATATTGGCTAGGGAAGTTTAGGGACATCTTGGCCTTTTCCACTACAATAGCTCTTATGCTAGAGTCAAAGAATCAACGCGGTGTTCTGCTGATTGTAAAGTATGACCATTCAAAATATGTATTTTAAAATGGGGAAGAGCCTAATGAGCTTAATTCTATAACAGCATCTCCTACACTCCGGCCTGGCCTTCAGAGGACAGGCACAATTGAGCTCTCAATCATGATGTCCTTTGGTCACCTGCTTTGTTTCTTGTTGTTTTAAAAATTTTGTTTTTCTTTTCTCTTAATGGTTTATACTACATTACTTTATAGATATTTTAGTGGAGTTTCATGGGTGTGTCTTTAGAATCTAAATATAGCCTTTTGCAACTCACCATTTATGCTTTCCCTTTCTTATTCTCCTCTAAATATCAACGATTAAAACAACCCCTAAAAGAAGAGTTGGGAAAAATAAAGTACTTGAGTTCACAGTTCTTGCCTTGAGATGCAGAAATAGAACAACACAAGAAATAGGTAAGCTACTGAACAATATTAGTATTCATTCTATCACACAGAAGAGTTGGTCCCATTATTCTCAATGAAATTAAATCCAACAACCTAAGTTAGCAAGATGCTACCTATGTATCACCACCATTCTCTCTCTCATTTTTAATCAGCTTTATTAAAATATAATTTACTAGCAATAAAATCCACCAATTTTAAGTGTTCAATTTGTGAGTTGTAATAATTGTGTCTAATAATAGAAATACCTACACAAACATGATATAGAACATTTCCATTAACACTCAAATTTCTCTGTGGTCCTTTGCAGTCAAAGGACTTCCTGACTTTTCCGGAATTTGATATAAATGGAATCATGACTATACAGTGATAATATCTGGCTTGTTTCTAATGGGTGTTCAGATTGTTTCCAGTTTTTATCTGTTATGAACAATCAGCAATAATTATCTTTAAATATGGTCACTTTTGCACACATATACTTATTTTCTATGGTACACATTCAGTAGAGGTGTTGCAGGATAAATAAATTATTTTAATTTTAATAGATCTTGCCAAAAAATGATCATACTAATTTATATATTCCTGTTGGGCTGTCTAAGAATCAAACTTTGTAGAAAGAGTGAATCCGTAACAGCCTCAGAGAATTGTTTTTTTACCCCCTTGGGGAACTTGATATTTTCTGTCTTAGTCTGGGTTCTCCAGAAGGCAGAGCTTGAAGCAGAGGTTAGAAGGTGATATTTTATTTCATAGGGGCAAGCCCTGGCAAATTAGAATAAAGGTGTCTTGGGAGGGGCATAGGTGCAGGTAGGAACAGGGAAAGAAAAGAAACAAAGCAACACAATGCCAGTCATTACCATGCTGGTCTCTGTTTACCACCAGTTTCAAAGGAGAAGAGCAAGGCACTGAACTGATGTGATCATTACTTAGAAAGTTCACAAAAAAGAACTGTACCTTGGGGCAGTGCCCAGAGATGAGAAAGGAGGACACATTTTTCTGTGTGGTTCCCTTTCACCTCCCATTTCTCCGTTTGGGGAAGTTCACAGGAGCTAATTCCCCTTAACTTACATTTTGCATTATCTGGTCCTTTGATAGCCACTCCCCAGACAATATCTCAGTGCCCACAGTGGAGCATTTCCTCTCACTCTGAAAGCTGTAGGGTGAGAAGTAGCCATAGTATCAAGACTCCAAAAAGGTTTGCTTAGTTTGGTATTCCAGTGGCTATAAGGTAAAAGTGAGTCCTGCCATGAATTCTCAATAACCATTGCTTACCAAGAGAGAAATTGAAAAGGTGTCCAATACATTATCAAATGGGTAAATAATTGTAACTTACTGTTGGTAAAACTGATTCACAGGAAGGTTAAACTTATTTTCATATGTCTATCATGCTCTTACATAAATTTTTTCTTCCAACCTCTGTCTACTTTCTCTTGGAATTTTGTCTTTTTAGTTTATTGGTTTCTTTACATAAATTTGGTAACAAATTTGCCATCTACATATTGCAATATTTTTCCCCCCATTATTTTTGTTTGTTTGTTTGCTTAAATTTAAACTTTGTTTATGATGCCTTTAATCTTAAAGAAGTTACAAATGTTAATTTAGGAAACTGTATCAATGATTTATTTATTCACTATTTGAGTTGTAGTAAAAAAATTCTTTCGTGCAAGAACTTCATAGATAATTCTGCTCTATTTTCTCCTAACATATTTATTGCTTCCGTTTTTATTGTTTGGATTCTTACAGCATAAAGTGGGATATTTTT
Organism: Physeter macrocephalus; assembly: GCF_002837175.3. NCBI lineage: Eukaryota > Metazoa > Chordata > Mammalia > Artiodactyla > Physeteridae > Physeter > Physeter macrocephalus. The sequence goes on from NC_041218.1 coordinate 31,106,324, forward strand.
TACATTTTTCCAAGTGAAAAACCAGGTAGCCGCAACATCAGGTATTGTTAGACTGTCCTTTTCCAGTCTATTTTAGGTGGAATAGTAATCATCTATTTAAATTCCATTATTGAATCCCTTTTTTTATTGAATTGATATATTTCCCCATATCTGCACCAATTATGTTGTTTCAATGAGTACAGTTATTAAACTTGTCTTGATATTTGATAGGAAAATTACCTTCTTTTTATCCTAATTAAAAAAAAAATGCCTGGTATAATGCTTACTTACCTTTCTATGTGGATTATAGACTCAGCTTGTCAAGTTTCTTAAAAAAATTTGTTGGAATTTTATCAGAAACACATTGAATTTATAGATTAATTTTTAAAAAAATTTAAGGCCTTTTATAAATGTGATTTTTAAAATTTGTAATTCCAATATATAAAAAAAGGTAAAAGAGAAGACCTATTAATTGAAGGGCTAGAACATATAAATGATTCAGAGAAAACTTGTGGGACATAGTTCACAACCCACCCTTAAAATCACTTTCAAACTTACAACTAGTAACATATAAGTCCTAGAGATCTAATGCACAGTCCAGTAAATATAGACAATATTGTACTATGATCATCAAACTTGCTAAGCGTCTGTATCTTTATTCCAAACACAATATATATGTAATTAAGTGACATGATATAAATGCTAACTATTGGCAATCACATTCATATATATAAATATATATTTATATTATATATTATATACAGATTATATATATTTAAATTATAAATTATATACTTATAATATAAATATATATATATAAACATGTACTGCACCCTGAATTTACAAAATGTTGTACTTCAAGCATATTTCAACAAAAAATGTTAAGAAAATAAAATTCCTTCAGGAAAGAAATGGCACGATTTATATTTTCTTAGGAGTCTTGGTATCAGAACTTGCTGGGTTGAGACTTTCAAAGAATGAAAGCAATGGAAAATTCAGTGCAGATGGAGGAAGGAGATGAGTCACTCACTAGGGACTTGACCGACCTTTGGCAACAGAGCTTTGGTCATTTGCTGAGTGGATGTCAAGATCCCTGTTCCAGTAATATCCTAAGCACCTCTGTCTGCATTTAAGATAAGGACATACCCATACCTTACAAACATGACAATTTTGTTTTTATTAAAAATGTAATTCAATAAACAATATTTTAGGGGATATTATTTTTGAAGGTCACTGAACTATGATTAAATTTATTCCAACTATGTATGATGTAATCACCTTTAAAAGTATTTAAAAATTGTACTGAATGGAATTCAGAATTCCACAATGAACCTCATTTGATTCTCACTGACTAGGTGGCAGTTCAAAACTCTAGACTCTAAGGATAAAGAAAAGTAAAAATATATTGCAGATAGTCTAGCACACTTGATTCGAACTTTTTAATAAATAGATAAAGCTTGACCTTAACTTTGATAGTGAGGACTAAAACAAAGATTTTTTTAAAAAAAGGCAAAGAGGTTAAAAACCAAGTTTTAAAAATAAATTGTTGAATGCCTGCCTCATTTTCATTTTTCATTTGGTTCCCATACCTCAAGTTTCTATCTAAGTCTTGAATTAATTTTTCATTATCATCTCCTCTAAGTACAAACTGCAAAATGATTGGGCTTGAGATTAATGGTAAAATCAAATTAATGGTAAAATCGGAAAAGGTGACGGTGTTTTGGCATTATTATTTGGGAATATTATTTTGCATTATTCTTTTAAATTATTTTGAAGGGATAATATATAATATTATAAGTCAGACTTTACAAACACACACTATTTGTTACTTGCAATTCTTATTTTGCAGATACTACCCAGTTGGTTACATGTAGAAAACATACCATAGGTACTTCAGTTGTATACAGCAATAGTTTCCAATCTATTTGAGTATCAGGATACCTGTTGGGTAAGCTTTAATAGACTCATTAAGACAATAATTTCCCTTTTAGCTACTGTACATTGAAAAATACATTATAAAAAATACATATTTGAAACAAAGTAATATTTTAATTAATGTACATATTATCATAGCATTTATATACTTTGAAAAAATCATATATGCATGGACAATGTTATTCAAACAATCTACAAAAGTTGCTTGATGAATGCCTGGATTTACAGTTTGCCTGCATTAAGCTCAAGGTTACCTAGGCATAGACGCCCACAGGTTTGGAACCACTGAAATAGGGGCTTTTTCTTCCCTCTTGCTCTCAGCCTTTTATCATCCCAAACTCTTCTTTTTCTACTTATACTTCATGATCAATAAATCGGTTTTGTGCTTCAGTATATCTAGAATCAAGGACATGATTTTTGTCAAAACAGGTTTAATAAAAATTTTTGAAGCCATTGAGCCAAAACACAAAATCTGAGCAGCCCACCTACAAAAATCACACCTGGTGAAGTAGTTAACAAAGGTCAGTTGACAACATCTGTTACCTAAAGAAGGCGTAGGAATTAAGCATCATAAATGTTTACCACTAATGTGTGAAAACAAAATCGTCTACCAGTGATTTTACAAAGTATGTACATATAAATTATTACATTCAAAGGAGAAATTGCCACCAACTTTATCAGTTTTAAATAATTTTTAAAAATCTACTTATAAAGAAATATAAAATTAGATGTTATTTAGACCTGACTAAATTGTTGAAAAATGACTCTTTGCCCAACACTGTGCTTAACATTGGTGGAACAATCACAATTAGAAAACAAGCTGTCCAAAAAGAAGATATCAGTATTGTTGAGTCAGATATTTAATGTCTTGTTTGTTAACAGACATAACAAAATAGGAATCAAGTTAAAAACACAAACTAATATGAAATTTAGACAGTAAAGCAAATGATGCCATCAATGGCTGGCATGGATAGAAGTCTTCATGGAAGCGGCATATGAATCCGTATTTTAAAGGAAGTGTGGGAGTTCAGCAAGCAGATGGGAGTAAGCAAAGAATTATCAGAATTATAGGTAGAGGGAAGAGCATAAACTAAACCACAAAGGTCATTATAATATGTCCAGATTTGGAAGAATAAGTAGAGGTAAGATTGTGAATGTCCTAAAATCATCTTTATCAAAGTTCAACTAAGGAAGCAAAAAACAGTACGAGTATTATAGTAATAGATCTAACTCAACTGTAGGAAAAAGCTGGGGAATTAAGAAGGAGAATTTGAAGATTTATTGTAAAATCACTAACTCGCCCTCCAGAAACACTGGTACATGTGGACATGATGCAGCTAGCAGGCCAATCTGGGAAGACAGCCGTGACCAGCTGCCAGAGTAGGGCCATAAAATGAAGCTGGTGAAGAGGGCTATAGGAAACTATCACATCTGTATAGCCACTGGCTGCTGTTTTTCAGTGGGACTGGCAATCAGAAAGGAGAGCTGGTCACGGAATGGGGTAGAGTATAGACAAAATAAGGACAGTACTTCTGTGTTTGCATGCCATCACACCTAGCCATGATGACCTTCAGAGAGGTTTGCCTGTTTCTTCACCCTGGCTGCTGCTGTTTTGCTTCTGTCTTTGCAAATTTTGCTCAAATTAACTTTTGGCCAACTAACAGAGAAATATACAGTGAAAGGGGATTCTGGGAAATATAGTTCAACATGAACAAGTGAGACAGTACAATCCACCACACTGTTCTCAAGACTCTTGATTTTATATAATATACAGTGAAGAGTCATCAGAGATATTGAGGAAGGGAAGTGACGAGATGATAGATTTTGTTTTAGCTAAGCAATTCTAGTCAGGGAATTAGAATTGATTGTAGGAGAGATAAACTGGAAGTAGGGAAAACTTTGCAAAGATTTTTCAGCTCTCCAGACAAGGAGTGGTACAATCCTGAACTATGACAATGACATTAGGTATGGAGAGGAGAGGACCCATTTGAAACTTGGAAGAAGCTAAATTGACTGGACAAATGTTGATTGGTTGTTGATAAAGGAGAGGGAGAGTAGGTGAACTCAGCACAGTAGTTCACTTGGGTATTTGCAGGTATAGTAAGATGTGTCAAAGAAAGATTGCCTAAAGAGGTCAAACAGGCAAGGACAATTTTACTTAAAACATTGCAAGGAGGAAGAGAGATTGAACTCAATTCTGAAGAGCTGTGAGGAGCTAGTGAAAAAGTAGTGCAGGACATTGGAGGAGGGACCTGGTTAATGTGATTAGGTCATCTGTGTTTGCTAATTGGCACTTATTGAAGTTTGGCTCCTACCCTTCACCAGAAACTGACAAATTGGGGTCACATTGATGTTTACATTTCAGAGGGATGGGTTCAAGGTTCTTGAAAGAAGATTTACCTCTTAAAGGGGCAGAGAAAGAATTTACAATTGCAATTTTTCTAAAATAAATGCTCCAAGAAAAGAGAGGTCAGGTGTCTATAGTTGAGAAGAAACCTATCTAAAGTTCAACAAGCTGAGGGGGATGTTAAGGCCATCTTGGTCAGAAATCAAATGTATTTGCCTGTTTTGCAAAGATTATTGTTGGGCTGCACCATGCAGGCCTGCAAGGCCTGTACTTGCCCAGCTTCAATAGCAAAGAAAGAGCCTGGAGTCAGCAACAGAGACATCAATGGTTTAATGGATATGGGGAGCTTACATGTCTGAAGCAAGGTCCTGGAGGGACACCCCATGTGTGGGGCAAACAGCAGGCAGGACATGGCTGCAGTCTTTGCTCTGGGGGAGGGGAAGGAAGGGAGTGGGGCGGGGAGTTGGCCAATTATAGGGGGAATTGATGTCAGGTTGGTTCATCAGTTACCAGGGAAACTAGCAGAGGGGCATACCCCTCACAGCCCCTTTGATAAGAACAATCTCTAGCTGGGCCTGGGGCAAGTATGTGCAAAGGTCAGTCATGTGCCTATGTAAAGCAGGCACCGGTAGAGCAGGGGATGTACAGAGAGCAAGAGAACAGCCATCTTGATTGGCCTGACCATACAATGATGATGTTAGAGTCATAATGTGTTTGAATTTCCTGAAGAGTTTGAACTTGAAACTTAAAAATAAGTGACTACAGATAAACTGTTAGTGATTTGGGTGGTGCCCCCTTCCATTGAAAAAAGAAAGATATCTCCACATCCAATCTTCAAAACCTGTGAATGTAACCTTATTTGGAAAAGGGGTCTTTGCAATAACTAAGTTAAGAATAGGTGAGATGAGATCATCCCGGGTTATCTGAGTGGGCCCTAAACCCAGTGACATGTATTCTTATAAGAGACATACAGAGGAAAGGCCATATGAAGACCAAGGCAGAGATTAGATTGCTAGACCCAAAAGCCTAGGGATGCAGGAAGCCACTATAATCTGGAAGAGACAAGGATCAAAATCTCTTCTAGAGGCTCCACTGGAGTATAGCCCTGCTGACATCTTGCTCTGGGACTTCTGCCCACTGGACCTATAAGAGAATATACTTCTCTTGTTTCAATGTACCTAGTTTGTGGTAATTTATTACAGCAGGCCTAGGAAGCTAATACATTGACAAAATTAATTCACTGATTTTCTTCCTGTGGTTTAAAATTAACTAAATAAAATAAAATAAATCCATCAATTCTATCTGAGGCACACATGCAGATTATTTAAGTAAATTTACGTCAAAAATACTATATTCGGGCTCTGACCAATTCACAGGTAGCTGTGTGGCCATGAATTGAGTGCAGTTCATCAGCATGTATGTTCACAATTTAAAAAGAGAGAGTCATACCAACTACCTCTTTACCAATAAACACATTCTATTAGAACTCTTATAAAACACTGAAGATTTCTGTTAGCAATTAGTTTTCCCTTTTTTAAGTAAACTAATTTTCACAGTTTTGATTTATAGATATTAGAAATAGGGCATAGTATTTACTTACCAACCATACAGCTTTGAACTTTTCTGGTCAATTTTTAGTGGAATTTACCCATTTCATAGAGAGACAGTTTAATATCTAATAGCCAAAAAGATCTTTCAGGTCTGAACTATTAAGTAAGCAATATAGAATAATTATTAACAAATATTATGGAAATTTGATATAAAAGTGTGTAGGACAATTATACATTAAAATTGAATACAAGGTGATTACATAAAAATTATCTTAGTTTTTGAAAAATAAGATTTTAGTAGACTAAAATATAGGGATCCTTGTGATTACACTCTGCCCACCTAGGTAATCCAAAATAATCTCCCTATTTCAAGATACTTAATTATTTTTGCAAAGTCCCTTTTCCCCTGTAAGGTAACATATTCATAGGTTTTGGGGATTAGGGCACAGGCATCTTTGGGGATCCATTACTCTACCTACCACATTAAGTATTTAAAATATCATATTGAAATCTGCTTTGAGGTTTTCAATATAGCACATGCCAAGGAAGTTCAGAGAGGAATTCAACTCAAAACACAAATGGTCTAAAACTGTACAGTTGAATGTAATAAGAGAGCTTAAGCTTGTCTAAAACTATTAAGGAGCACAGAGCAGGTTCATTTTTAGTGAAAACTAATGTATATTTAAAATCATACACATATACAAGGTTTAAGAAATGCTATAAAACTGGACTATTATGTTTTTATAATAGAGGCACAAACTTTGTGGGCGGCAGGGGGTGGCACAAGCTACTTAAGCTATGAGGGACTTTGAAAGAAGTAAAAGAAGAAGAGGGTCATTGTGTAAGATTAATTATAGATCATCCTCAAGAAGACCCAATCCAGGGATTGAAAATAAAAATATAAACATACTTGAATAAAAATTAATTGTTTTGCTTTATGACCGTACTTCCCTCCTATCCAATACTCACATTTTCACTTAAAATATACCTGACAAGCTTCAGTGATCAATTTAAATGATTCCAATATTTCCTACCACAGCTAATAAAAATTAACAAATGATCCTAATCAAGAAAGGAGCCCATTCGTAAAGTCATAGGTTTGAAAATAAAATTCCACTCTCTTACCATATTCTTCCTGCTATGGGAAATCTCTGTGAATTTAAGCCTTATGAATTTATGCTAAGAAGTAATGCACATGGGCAAATCTGAAAGAGCAAACCCCTTCTTTGTATTAATAGGTAGATTTTCCTCCACAAGAGTAATACATACTGTTATACTTGAAACGTTTCTTATTTAGCAGTCAAGATGAAAAGAACTCATAATTTTACATACAACTTGTGATGGTTCATTTAATTTTGGTATTCATTCTAAGACAATATCCTGTTAAAAATATTGAGAGTATTGGGAATATCAAAGGATGTCTGGTACTACTGAAGGTTAAATCACTCTATTTCAAAATTTTTAACTTAAATAAGTGTAACTGCTTTATGCTAAACCCCTTGGCAGATTTTCATGTATAATAATTTTGATAAAGACTGAAAATACACACTTACAAAGAGAAACATAAAACAAAGTCCTAATTAGAACTTTCCAAAATAGTTGACTATTTTGGATATTATCCAGATTTTGACATTTAACCACAGTATCTTCATTGAAGAATGTTCTAACAGAATTGTTCCAACAGGAAGTAAAGGTATTTGAGGTTTATGTAGGAGGTGGAAGATTAGAGAGTATAATGCACACAGAATGATTTGAGGGAAAATATATTCAAGTATTATAGTGTATTTGTGTGTGTGTTTGTGTAGACTTTATGCCTGAAATGGATAGTTGAGTGCTTCCTAGACTACTTTGAACATAAATAACTACGTCTCCTTGGTAAACAGCTCCTAGGTCTCTGCCCTACCGCCATATAAATGCAAAGTAGGCAGAGGCCGTCTGTATTATATACTGTTCCTCAAATGGACCACATTAAGCAAGTGTGGACGAACACTGTATCTTCAGAATTCTCCTAAATCCAATGAAGATTTGTTTCAATATAAAGTCATTGATGAGTATTATTGGTTTTTAAATTATGTTTGTCGGAAAAGAAGAAACTGGAAGCCAGTTTGCCTACCCTTGATGTGTGTCAATGAAGGACATGTGAATCAGAACAACAGAACAACTTTATAACAATTATGTCCTTGGCTCTAATCCAAACATGTAGGAGCTTAGGCAATAGCTGAACTAATTCCCTATATATAGAATAGTGATGTAGCAATGTGTAAGAATAAAATAATAGCTACAATGGCATGTCAAATATGATTAGGATAATTTTCATACATTTATCATTTTTTTGTTATCATTGAAAATTAGCTACGGGGTTAATTATTAATACTAAGGTAATTTTAATTCATAGAATAAACTATATTTAATCTTTCTATTGCTATCATTAAAGCACAAAACAAATTAAATTCCCTAACATTGCCATAACAACTGGCAGACCCAAGTATGCAGTTTTGACATGGTATTTTGCTTTAACATTTACCTTGCTATAACATTTTAGTTATAAAAATGAGCAATGACAAGAGCAGTTAATATATTCCATTTTCATATGATAATGCAACACTTAACAATCTGTTTTGGATGTCTACATAATGTCAAAATAAATAAATTGCCCCTACCTAGCACAGTCACTGTTAAACTTGCTACTGAAACAAGTGGGAGGATATTGAATGATTTGACACTGGGTGAATGAAGCAGTTATTAATTTGTTATATTGAAATGGTTCTAGTGTCTAAGATATAACTGGAGGTTTATGACTGGACAACAGAATTGTCCAATCCATTGCCAATCCTGTCCCCAAAACCACTTTTTAAAATCTTACTTTTTACCTCATTTCCTTTTTCTAAAAATTAAAGTCTCCTCACTAATGTATCTCAGAGGTTGATAAGGATAGCACAGTGCTAAGCTATTTGCAATATGGCAAGAAATGGGTTATGATGGAGGAATACAAAGAGTTGCATGAAACACACACGAATGAGTAATCAGTCTTATGTGGGGGAGGGAGATATGTGAAGATCTTCCAAGGAGAGATGCTCAACCCAAATCTTGAATTCTGAATAGAAGCCTCTAGATAAGCTGGTAAGCAAACACACTTTAAGAAAGTGTGGCACGTATGAGAAGAAAGTTGCCAGATGATGTGTACAAAAAGACGAAATGAAGAAAAAATGGATATAGTTTAGGAGAGCCAACCAAAATAAAATATATGCACATGTTACACAATAAACACACACATCAGTTTGTTTTAATAAGTTTGTTTTAGTAAGAATAAGTAAGTAGTTTTGTGTGATTAGAGCTTAAAATATATGTTTATGCCTAGGGAAGAAGGAGGTAGGAGATTAATTTGGAAGATGATAAAGGTAGATTCTAATTTTAACTCTTTTTATTGACTTGGAGAAGCTATCACTGGCTGGTAGCATATTTATTTTATGATCAGTTTCTTTCATTTTTCTATATTTGAATTAGTAGTTTTATATGTATTATTGATTAATTATTCATTTTACATATATTATTGTGTTAAACTTTATTACATTTCTTTTATTTAGTGTATGCAATTTCAATAGGATAATAATAATTTGGGATAAATTAAATATAAAAATTTAAATAATATATTAGTAATACTATTATATTTAAATAATTAAGATTTAAAGCTGGGAAAGTAACTGGATTTTCATCTAGCACTAACACTTCATTTTACAAGTGAGTAAACTGAGGCCCAAAGAGGTTATGCAACTTATCTATGAACAGTCACTCTACTGGCAACAACTAAAATTAGAATAATTACCCAGTTTTCTAATTTTCTAATAATTAACATACAAGATCAAATATATATACATATATACACACACACACACACATATATATATATATATATATATGTATGTATCCAGCTCTGAACTGAAGCTGGATACATACACACTCCTAGGCACATAACAGTAAAACTGCTGAAAATCTAAGATAAAAATATTAAAAGCAGACTGAGAAAAAAAATCATATTACCTTAGAAGTTACAACAATAATGCTGAAAGCTCACTTAAAAAGAAAGATGGAAGCCACAGAAAAATGCCATGACGTCTTAATCTTAAAACATTAAAAGAGAACTACTAGTCTTCAACTACATAACTTTACAACTATCCTTTAAACTTAAGATAAATAAAAGTATTTCTGTATAATTAGTATAACTCATCATGATTTTTTTTCTAAAGTAAAATATCTGTGAAAGAAAGTTCTTCAAATCAAATTATTCCAGACAGAAGAATGGGAATTAAAGAAGGAATAAAGGGCAAAAATATGAATCATATGAATAAATGTTGACTTAAAAATGCAGTAACAGTAATATATTTTAGGACAAATTATATGTAAGCCCAAAATACGTGGTAAGAATAGCATAAATGGAAGAAGGGTGGTAGAAAGGAATAAAGATCCTAGCATCAACTGGAAAATGGAAAAAGTAACAATTCATATTAGGTGGCTACAATGGCAAGGATAAATAAATGTATTCTTCTTTAGGATAACAACTTAAGGAACAGAAAGAATCATTAACAAGCCAATAGAGGATAAAGAATGAAATAATTAAAATATATATAATCGATCCAAATAAGACAAAAAAATGAGAGAATAAATAAATAAAAAACAATAAAAACAGAAAATAATTATGATTAATTTAAACTTTAACCAGTAATTACAATTCAGTAATTACACTGAAAGTAAATAAGATACTAAGAAGTAACAGTCTTCACATATGCAGTTTTACTGAATTTTATTTCCCTTACAAATCTCAGCCTGGAGATTCCTTTCTTATACTATTATGGGTGAATTGTGTCCCCTCAAAATTTGTATGTTGATGTTCTAGCCCCTAGTACCTCAGAATGCGACTGTGTCTGGAGATGGAGCTTTCAAAGGGGTAATTAAGGTTAAATGAGATCACACTGGTGGGCCTCAATCCAATCTGACTGGCGTCCTAGAGGAAATCTGGACATACATGAGAAACCAGGAATGTGTATGCACAGAGGAAAGACCAACTTCAAGCCAAGGGGAGGGGCCTCAGAAGAAATCACACCTTGCTGTCACCTTGGCTGGAAGTCTAATATCAAGGTGACAGCAAGGTTTGATTTCTTCTGAGGCCCCTCCCTTGGCTTGTAGATGGCTACCTTCTCAGTGTCCTCAGTGTCTTCCTCGGTGTCTTTTCCCTGTGCATGCACATTCCTGGACAGTAAATATATATTTTAGAACAACCAGTTATTTATCTGATTCTTGCACATTGATTTATCAACATTAGCTACTTTACCTGATTCTTGAATATTGCTTTATCAATGCTTCATGCAAAATAATGGCTCAATAATATTTGCTAAGTAAATTAATGTCACCCATGACTCAGTATTTACATCAGGATTTTAAAATCTGAATACAGTAAAATAGAATTAACATTGCTACAATACTGAATGCTAATCAGAGTTTGAGAAGACACCTGTGATTTTGTTGGTACTTAGAGACATCTTAATGTTATTTATTAGAGATATTAGCTAATATTGATTTATGATAGTCACAAAGTACCGTAAAGCTCACTGTACAATCCTACATTTTCATAATCAATAATATTAGCCAGTGTTGATATAGTGCTTTACAGACTTCAGAGCTCTTGCAGGTACTTTTTATATGGTTCTCACGATAGTCCTGTGAGAAACATGAATCAACATAACACTCCATTCTGATATTTTGAAAACTACAAATAAGAGAGTTTTGGGGTATTGGTCAATGTCAAAGAGCTAATTGGTGACATAATTGTCCCAAGAATACTGATCATCTGATTTCCAATGTATTCCTTCCTCATGTTGGGGAGGAGGGAATTTACCCCTCTACCCCTCTTGAGTTCTTATGGCTGGATTAATAATAAAATGGACACAAAACATATTAACAGGAGAAAAAACCACAAATTTTAATTTGTGCACATGGAGGTCTCACAGAAAAGGGATCTAAGAAGTGACCAAAGCAGGCAGCTTTTATACTTTTTAGACAAAGAAATAATAAATTTGTGAGGAATTGACCAGACAAAGAAGCAGACTTTGAGTGCTTAGGGGAGAATTTCAGCAGAGTTTGGGCTTGGGGTAGAAATTTAAAAAGTAACAAGGTTTGTTTATAAACCTTCATTTCCCTATCTCTGGGGATATGGCTGTCCTTCTACCCATAGATGCAGGGGGTGCACCTTTCACATGGGAGATTTTATTTCCTGCTTTCAGGGAGACAGGAGGGTCAAAGTGTCCCTCTTGCCCTGGCTGTTTCTGAAGTAACTTTAATTCAAAATAATCAATATGCCATTGAGGTACATTTTGGGGCATCTTGCCCTGGGCCCTAACATTCATTTTTCTCTAATCAACTTCTCATGCTGGAAAATAGGAACTAGAATTGAATTAATTAGAAGTGAAAGTCAAATGCTCCAGGTGATATACCCATTATGATATTTTGCTTGGCCAATAAATTGTGCTGAGATGCTGAAGGACTCAGATGCTTTCTCTCTCCTAGGATGCAGTTCCAAAGTTCAAACAATGAATTTTTCTGATTCAACCTGTTGGAGCACCAATTAAGTTACTTACATTTGTATCTGATTAAGTCTGCATGCACCATTTGTGAATTTTGTTTTTATGTAATAAAATTTAATTAACACAAGTCTAAATGGAGCTATATGATTATATAGTTACCTGCCAAAAATAAAATACAATTTATCCATATTAGATCAGAAGGATGTTTTAAAGACACACTGACAAAAGTTATTTTTAAAGCATCATTAATGTATATGTAGTAAAATCATACCTCATACCTCCACAACAATGAAATATTATAAAAGAAATAAACATTAGGATCATTTTGATAATTAAAAAGAGAAAAAAAGCAGGTCCACTGCTAAAAATGAAAATGACATATTCTAAATATAGTCACTTGTGATGGTTGGATTAATTATTCATTTCTGCCCAATTCCTATGCCGACCATTTTTTGAGAGTGAACACGTGTTCCTAAACACTTCAATAAGGGCTTTTCCACAGACCAGAGAAAAGAAAATCATACAAGAGGGTGAAAAAAAAGCAGGAAACCCCTTCATGATTGAAATGGTCTATTTCCTTCAGCGACATCTCTGAGGCTCCACATTTAGACACCACACAGAGAAATGAGTCCAATATTTATGACAATTTTTTAGTCATTATTACTTTTAAATCATCTAAAATCACACATCTGCTTATATAATATTTCTCATAGAAATAAACCCAAGGCTTTCAAAAATTTAACTTCTTTTGAGTCCTAAAGTTGTGAAAGAGCTAATTAATTTTGCAATAAGATTACAGTGATCTGTGGATTTTTTTTCCCTGTTCGATCAGTAGACCATGTTTGTTAAAATTCTAAAAGAACCAATTTTGGGTGAAAGAAAACAATTTAAATGTAATTTAAATTTTACAGAAATTTAAGATATTTTACCTTGACTACCATGGTATCCTTATCTTGTTTAAAGATATTGTGCTATCATTTTGGTTTGTCTTCACATCTGCTGATCCTATTTTGCCTTAAGAAATGGAAAATTCAGAAACTAAGGAATAGTATAATTTCTGTTTATGTAACAAAGTCTTCAGTCTACTTGTCTGAAGGGAAAAGTATGTAATATTGGCAAGGCTTTAAATGGTTTTTAATAAAGTATTTTATAAAGCAGCATATCCCAGAAATCACATTTGCCTATAAATTTAGATTTTGAATATATAACCAATGAGAGGCTGCTATGCAAACATTGATTTACTAACTCATTGTCTCATCCTTAATATGAAGAAGAATAACAAAAGAAGAGTTTCTGACATCAGAGCAGCCTAAAACTGTTAGAACGTTGCTACTTGGAGAAGCATTTGATACCATGTTGATCCTCTACTCACACCTACCCTTTGTGCACGTGGAAGAAAGCAGCTTTTAGCCGAGTGGTTGACTTCCAACCACCAAAATAGCAGCTGTGTCTAATCTCAAATCCACATCTCTATGTCTACTGATTTCCATTTCATCTCATTATACTCTAATGTCTCCTAATAACTTGACACTATTTTTTAAAATAAATTTATTTATTTATTTTTGACTGTGTTGAGTCTTCGTTGCTGCGCGTGGGCTTTCTTTAGTTGCAGTGAGCGAGGGCTACTTTGTTGCAGTCCACTGGCAGTGGCTTCTCTTGCTGTGGAGCACGGGCTCTCGGCGCACGGGCTTCAGTAGTTGTGGCACGTGGGCTCAGTAGTTGTGGATCCCGCAAGCCACAACTCTACAAGCTCTAGAGTGCAGGCTCAGTAGTTGTGGCACATGGGCTTAGCTGCTCTGCGGCATGTGCGATCTTCCCGGACCAGGGCTCAAACCGGTGTCCCCTGCATTGGCAGGTGGATTCTTAACCACTGGCCACCAGAGAGTCCATAACTTGACATTATTTTGTTCTTACTCTAACATTTCAGAAAACATTAACATGTTCTCATTTTATGTTTTATAGTTTTCATTTCACTTAAGGTCTTATAATTTAAATCAATCCGGTGATGCAGTATTCTTGATCCCAGTTTACCAGTAAAGAGACGAAAAGCAGAGGTCAAATAGCTAGAATGTAGGAGAGTGGAATCTTTCTCTGGACAATGCCAGATCACCTTTGCTTTCCTTCCCTTAGATTATACCGTTGGGTAGTCCACATGGCTATAAGGAAGCTAAGGAAAAAGCAACATAGAGCTACTGGGAATGATTCATCTTTTCACTCTATTTGAATGGGTCCTAGCACAGGAATGGGTTTTTAAACACCAAGTCTGAGTGAATAGTGAGGTAGCATTTGTGCTAAAGCTGAGCAAAAATATAATGGGAGCATGAAGGGCTCTTTTTCTCACATGACTGGGTTTAGATTTTCTACTGCAATGCTCCTCTTCCTTACTCTCTCACTTTGGAATTGTTATATTTTAAGGCAAAGATGCAGAGAAGTCTCCTATCTAGTTAATATCTCCAATTACTGCTTAGTTCATTGATCCACACGGGAGGTAGAGGGCAACATTCGCTCTGATTGAAAGTACAGAGCCCACGTAGAGATACCTGAAAACCATGTTGCACTCAATAGCTTCACATCTTTCAAAATAGTCTTTTAAAAAAAGAGTCAGAAAAAACAGGAACGTTTTCCAATGTTCACTAGATGTAAACATTTTCAATCTGCTACCTTTTTCACAGAATTTCTTTCCAGAGAACAACAGCATTGCCCCAGCAGTAGAACATGGCTTGTATTGCCTAAATAATTACATTAATGTAATTATTTAGGCAATATAAAGATTCTTACACATATGATTAATTTATTTTTCATAGTAAGTCTGACTGGAAGGAAGAAAATCTAATATCTACACAGATACACAGAAAGACAGAATAAGATATCCTCATCCTTTTGCCAGGATAAGCTATCAGGTCTAATGTCTCCAAGTACATTGTTTTTGTAGTACAAGTTTCATTATGGCTCAGTCATTCTCTGACTCCTCTCTCTCCTTGCTAATTCTCTCTCTATTTTGCTCTTGCTCTCCTGGTTGAAGCTGAGAACCGGCGTTCATTAACAAGCCCAGTAAAGCCTTTAGACCAAAGCAAAACCACTTCTTTCTAATGTGTCTGGCCAAAGCAAGATTGGCTTATCCCCGTACGTAATGTATTTCAAATGTTATACTGTTCCCAACAAAGACATCTATATCTCCTTTACTGCTGGATATAAAATGCAATGTCATTCAGTTTTCAAAGACATCGTGGGAATTTGTAAATGAGAAACAGCTGTGTTTTTGCTAATTTATTCTAAAATATTTGCCCAACATCTAAAACTTTATTAGATTGACTATCCCATACACTGGGAGTTTTGTTTTGTTTTGTTTTTGTGGTTCGCGGGTCTCTCACTGTTGTGGCCTCTCCCGTTGCGGAGCACAGGCTCCGGACGCGCAGGCTCAGCGGCCATGGCTCACGGGCCCAGCCGCTCCGCGGCGTGTGGGATCTTCCCGGACCGGGGCACGAACCCGTGTCCCCTGCATCGGCAGGCGGACTCTCAACCACTGCGCCACCAGGGAAGCCCCCATACACTGAGAGTTAATGCCAAAATTTCTCTGATTTTAGCTATGCTATAGAGATTGTCTAGCATTTCTCTCAGCGTGTTTGAGAGTGAATGCTTGAGATTGTATATACAGTTTAAGCTAGATTAGGTTCTTTGTAGTCATGGCTAAGCACTTGTTCTACAAATAAAATATTTCATGCCTTCATCCTCGTATCTACATTGTCCCAAACACAAAACGCTTCATACTTCATAATGATTTTCTTAGTACAGATTAATTTAGAATTACAAATGCCGGTTCCTACAAACGCAGTATCATTATAATCATAATACAATAATCTAAGTACACTAGATTCAAGGTGATGAACAAGGATCTCAACTTTTTCCCATTAAGAGCAGGTTTGGATGTACCAGTTATATACGTTTGGATGAGATATTCTTTCAGTGAAACTAGTCTCTAGGCTAGCACAGGAAATGTCTCTAGCCCTTTCATCATCACCTATATAACTCCTGTGAAAGTTCCCCATATCCAGGAGATACTATCATCAGATCTGTGATGAAGAAAGCAGCATAATCAACATTCAGAATATTTAAATTATTTTGAAAATGGATACAAATGAGCAACTTTTCCTCACGCATTGATGGAAAATCTTCTCTGTTATAAAACAAAATTTTTCTTAACCTACATGGTAAGACCATTAGTCAGATCAGGGATTTTTCATTGCAATGTATGGATGATCTCCATAGTTACTATTGAACAGCTTTCTGTAACAGAAAAAAATATCCAGCAAATTTACTGGATTTACGGAATCGTTAGTTTTCTGTAACTGTGAAAAGAAAGCTTTTATAACACTTCATTAAAATTGGCAATTATACAGCAAAATATACTGTTCTTGATTGCCCTGTGCATGGGTGGCTAATGGGGGTGAAGAAGTAATCCTCACAAGCCAATCTATTATTATTTCATACATCCATTTTCTTCTGTGGGCAATTGATTTCATGCATATATAATACAGTCTATGAGCTCATAGATCATATAAGCCATTTCAGTCTGGGTTCTATGCAAATTTTGGCCAGTTCATATTATTTATTTAGTTATTTATTTTATTATTATTATTTTAAATTTATCTTTGGCTGCGTTGGGTCTTTGTTGCTGCGTGTGGGCTTTCTCTAGTTGCGGCGAGCAAGAGCTACTCTTTGTTCCGGTGCGCGGGCTTCTCACTGAAGTCGCTTCTTTTGTTGCGGAGCACGGGCTCTAGTCGCGCGCGGGCTTCAGTAGCTGTGGCTCGCAGGCTCTAGAGAGCAGGTTCAGTAGTTGTGTCACACGGGCTTAGTTGCTCTCTAGCATGTGGCATCCTCCCGGGGCAGGGCTCGAACCCGTGTCCTCTGCATTGGCAGGAGGATTCTTAACCACTGCGCCACCAGGGAAGCCCCAGTTCATATTTTTAAATTACATTTTAGAATTACACTTACCCAGATTACTCTGGGTGATTCAGTGAACATATGGAACCTCTAAGGTTTTAAAGTCTCCTTTAAAATCTGATTAGCAAGGAGCAACCCATCAGCATTAATGGATAAAAGATTCTGAAAGCAGCAAAATGCATATATGTATCCTATAGTATTTGTTATTCTTTGCATATGACCAGGCTTTTGTGTATCCTGAAAACAGTGCAAATATAAAAATTATTCAAATGAATCATATACCCTCATATGGCTAAAATCAACTTGCAAATTTCTTCACCATGGCATTCTGCCTTTTTTTCAATTAAGGTCAAATAAACAGAAAATAAAATGCACAATTCTTAAGTGATTGATTTTATGGGGCTTGAAAGATGAATACACCTCTCTACCCCCCCGTTATGGAATGAATTATGATCCCCACCACCCTTCAAAATCCTAGTTTCAAGTTTTAATACCCAATGTGACTGTATTTGGAGATAGAGCCTTTAAAAAGGTAATAAGGTTAAATGAGGTCACAGGGTGGGGCTGTAATCCAAAAGGACTGGGGTCTTTATAAACAGAAAAAGAGACAGTAAGAGTGCACAGAGAAAAAGTCATGTGAGGGTGACCATCTGTAAAACAAGGAGAGAGGCCTCAGGAGAAACACAAACTGCTGGCACCTTGATCTTGGAATTGTAGACTCCAGAACTGTGAGAAAATAAATTTTTGCTGTTTAAACCATCCAGTGTGTGTTGTTTTATTATGGCAGCCCCAGCCTACAAATACACCCCCCCAGAGATCATTTTATATATCCAGGACATTGCCTTCTTGCCCTTTTAGAGTAAATTTCTCCCTAGCCTCATTTCCTCTTCCCCCCACCAAATGCTATATGATTTCTATTGCCACAACTTAATTTTGACTGTATATGGATTCCATATGAATGGAATCCTATGGTTTGTAATTCTTGGTCTGGCTTTTTTTTTTCTTAATGTTTGAGATTTATTAATTTTGTTGTATGTATCAATACTTTGTTCCTCTGTCACTACCTGCCTCAAGAAATGTAGACTGACATTTGATACCTAATTTTTAGATCTGTAAAATAAGGAGGTAGATGTAGGTATCTACTGAACGGTAAACTTCTATATGAATTTTTAGCATTCTAAAGGCATTGTCATTATCCACTTCGCTTCCTTTTGCTTTTGATGTCATCAATCACAGAGGAACTTGACACACTTTGAAAAAAGATGAGGATCTAGAGGGCTGGAAGAGTGTTTCAGATGGAAGGATACAATCTTAAATTCAGTTTAGAAAATGACTTTTGTTTATAAGTGAAATAAGCAGTAGAATTTTAAAGTGGACTGCAGGCAGAAATACATTACAATGGGTAAATGTTAAATTATTAACTATGATTTGCTAGTGAATTAATTCATACTATATATACATTTGAGAAGAAAATAGCTATATACTAAAACTACAAAATATACATTTAATTAAAATAATAATAAGGAAATAGAATAGAAACTTGATGTGGTGGAAGTTCTACACTTATTATATATAAAATATAGTCCATGTGAACATAAATCATCAATATAATAATACATAATTATAATGCAATAATAGAAAGAAAATAACTCAATTCTATCTAGAGCCCCAAGGATCACTCCTAGTATACGACTTCTTAAACATTTTTTAATGTATAACAATTTGGATGGTTCCTCAAAATATTTTTGAACTTATATACTAACAAGGTTTATTAACAATTACAAGTAGATAACGAAATAGATAGGAAATATATAAAGGTAGAGAGTAAGATGAATAGTAATTGTAATGACCTAAGGATTTCAATAAAAACATATACCTTATTCATATTTATAATATTAATCTTGATTAATACCTAATAAATGTGGTGAAAATACTGAATAAAAATAAATTATTAGAGAATTTAGTCTTATAAAATAAAGTCATATTAGTTTTCATTGTATCTAAAATACTGTTTTGAATTGGTTAAAAATTTTTTCATATGTATTTACAGTTGTTATTTATTTTCATCATTAAAGCATTATTAATTCCATACTTTCTATTAGTGTGGATTTAATTTTAATTTTTCTAAAATAAAGCATTAGGAACAAAATTTTTAAAGAAAAAGATCAACAATAAAATTTTTTTCACACATAATTGTCTCACAATAAGATTTTCCCATATGTTTACATCTTTGTTCTTCAATATAATCCAGAAAATCTGCATCTGGAAGGTGATAATTCCCAGATCCACATTTCAAAGCAAAGCAAATTAAGGTGCTGATTACAGAAATCTAATTTCAGTTATCGCCATATATTTAGAAATGCAAACATCATATAAAGAGCAAATATCACTAGATTTCATTTAGGAATAAAAACATCCTAGAATTCTTTTTATTGTTATATACTTGTCCTGAGATCCCCTGGGAAAAGATCATTAGGCAAGAGTGTTTTTGTGCTTTTAACTTACTAAGTGCACATTAATGAAGTATAAGAGAAATAAAGTATGGAAGGAGAGAGAGAACTACAAGAATTCATTACTGATCTGATCGTAGCTAAGTTCATGTGATGGCTTGATCTGGAGGTACTGTGCTTCGGAAGCCACATATCCTCCTTATCAAGACTATTCTGCAAAGGGAAGAGGGAAAAAGAATTTATTCACCTGCCTATTTCTCCCATTGTTCAAAGCTTTTCCTCATGGGGGTAACTCCTCTGAACTTCTGCATTGTTGCAAGTGTGGGTGGGTGCTGAGACTTACAACACTGAGGTCAGCAGGGAGGGTTAGGGGCATGAGGTGAGGGGTGAAAAGGTTGCACATGTGTTAGGCTGTGGGTATAGGACACACAGAATTGACTGCTATGCTGGCAGCTGGACTAAGAGACAAAGGTGACCCAAAGGATCTGAGATGTTGCAAAGGAAGGACCTGTAAATTAAATATATATGTGTGTGTGTGTGTATATATATATATATATATATATATATTTTAATTTGTATTATTTCTTCATAATATAATGGGTGTCTTCTTTTATAGGAACACTCTTGATTGCAAAGAATTTGGATAAAATTACTATTTTGTTGATAAAATGGGACAGCATACAAATTTTATAACACATTAAATCCAAATACTAAGACTTCCAGATTCTGCTTCAACATACAAAGAGTTTGGAAGTCTTGCTCCCATTCTCATAACAACAAAAATAGCAATCATATTAAAAATCAACAACTCTTCTTAGATCTATTAGAGAATTGAAGTCACCTGGCAAACTACTATCCTGAAAACTGGAGAGAAAGGCAGACACAAAAAATCACAGCTCACTGGGCAGTAGAAAACCAGGAGCAGAAACTTACCCTGTATCCAGTACCCATAGCAACACTTAAATATGTAATTGACAAATTGTCAGATGCTCAGTGTGGATCTCAACTCTCAGTTTGAGAGTAAAAATCTCCACCAGGGGCACTCAGTCTCAGGGGGAGCCCTGCTTTCATGAATTTTATCTCTAAGAGCCTCACGATGTTCTCATTATGAAGACTGGAGAAAAAACCTTCATGCTTGCCACAGAGAGTGGGGAAAGGTAACCATTTTGAAATAAACATGGAACTTTCTGTTCTTCAGCTTCCCTCAAGGAAAACTACTTCACCAAAGCCTAGCTACTGTAGGAGAAAATAAATACCTAAGTCTAGCCTCCTCTAGTCTTCCTGTATCACCTACATTGGAGATGGAGACAGAGAAGCACTTATGAAGATCACAGCCCAGGCACACAGTCCCACTGAAATATTGAGACCTAATTATAGGATGATAGACCACTTCCCTTTAATCACCTCTCACTGCAACACCAACAGGGCTCCTGCAAAATAACAGAGGATTACAGTTGAAAGAACTATAAGGCTCAGATTATATTTAAGAAGAATTTCTGAAAATCAAAGAAAACAGGAGAAACAAACAAACAAAAAGAACAACGGAGGAAATTGAAGCCTCAGGCAGCTATAGCTACAGAAAACAGTAAAAACAGTGTACCTCCTAGGCAGATCCCTATAAACTCTCACACTAAGGCCTATTTACCTTCATTATTAGTATTAATACATTATGTCTGGCCTGCAACAAAAAAATTACAAGGCATGCTAAAAGGCAAAAAAAAGAAAAAAAGTCTCTGAAGAGAAAAAGTAAGCAACACAAGACTCAGATATGACATAAATTTTGGAATGACTGCCTCAGTAATTTAAAATAACAACTGATATTATCAAAAACTTTTTCTACATCTATTGAGATGATCATATGGTTTTTATTCTTCAGTTTGTTCATGTGGTGTATCATACTGATTGATTAGTGGATATTGAAAAATCCTTAACCTACTATATAGCACAGAAAACTATACTCAATATTTTGTAATTACCTATAAGGAAAAAGAATCCAAAAAAATAGATATATATGTATGTATAAATGAATCACTCTGCTGTACACCTGAAACTAACACAACATTGTGAATCAACTATACTTCAATTAAAAAAATCTACTATCTTAACCAAAAATAAATAAATAAATAAAATAAAAAATAAAATACCAAGGTATAATATGCTAAGGAATCTAATGGAAAATGTGAACAACATACAAGAACAGATGGGTAATATAAACAGGCAGATTGAAACTCTAAAAAGGAATCAAAAGGAAATGCTAAAAATTAAAAAACAATGTAAGAGAAGTAAAGAATGCCCTTGATAGGCTTACTAATGGAATGGACATGTCTTAGGAAAGAATCAGTGGGCTTGAAGATATATCAAAAGAAACTTACCAAACTGAAATGTAAAGACAAAAGAAAGAATGACAAAAGTAATGGAAGAGAACATCCAAGAAGTGTGAGATAATTACAAATGGTGTAATATATGAGTAATCTGAAAACAAAAGGAGAAGAGAGAAAAAAGCTGAAGAAATATTTTAAGAAATAATTGCTGAGATTTTCCCACAATTAATGACAGAAACCAAATCACAAATCCAAGAAAAACAGAGAACTGAAACAGACCAATTTCAAAAAAACTACACATAGTAGTATCATATCCAATCTGAAGAAAACCAAAGTCAAAAGCAAATCTTGAAAGAAGTCAGAGAGTAAAAGAGCAAAACAAGACAAAACAACAAAAAATACCTAACCAAGAAAGAAGCAAGAATAAGAATTTAATCACTGTCCTTGTCAGAAAACTTGCAAGCAAGAAGAGATTAAAATGAAATATTTAAACTGTTGAAAGAAAAACCCATCAACCTAGAAATCTGAATCTAGTGAAATAATCCTCCAAAATAAAGCATATTAAAAAAAAAGCTCTGTTATGGAAAGAATCATTTCCCCCAAATTCATGCATTGAAGACCTAATCTCCAATGTGACAGTATTTGTGTCTAGGACGCAGTTAGGTTTAGATAAGGTCACATGGATAGGGCCCTCATAATGGGATTAGTGCCCTTAATCAGAAGATACTAGAATACTTGCTTCCTCTCTTTCTCTCTCTCCACCCACACGCACCCAGGAAAGGCAACATAACGACAGAGCAAGAATGTTCATGTGGTGTATCATACTGATTGATTAGTGGATATTGAAAAATCCTTAACCTACTATATAGCACAGAAAACTATACTCAATATTTTGTAATTACCTATAAGGAAAAAGAATCCAAAAAAATAGATATATATGTATGTATAAATGAATCACTCTGCTGTACACCTGAAACTAACACAACATTGTGAATCAACTATACTTCAATTAAAAAAATCTACTATCTTAACCAAAAATAAATAAATAAATAAAATAAAAAATAAAATACCAAGGTATAATATGCTAAGGAATCTAATGGAAAATGTGAACAACATACAAGAACAGATGGGTAATATAAACAGGCAGATTGAAACTCTAAAAAGGAATCAAAAGGAAATGCTAAAAATTAAAAAACAATGTAAGAGAAGTAAAGAATGCCCTTGATAGGCTTACTAATGGAATGGACATGTCTTAGGAAAGAATCAGTGGGCTTGAAGATATATCAAAAGAAACTTACCAAACTGAAATGTAAAGACAAAAGAAAGAATGACAAAAGTAATGGAAGAGAACATCCAAGAAGTGTGAGATAATTACAAATGGTGTAATATATGAGTAATCTGAAAACAAAAGGAGAAGAGAGAAAAAAGCTGAAGAAATATTTTAAGAAATAATTGCTGAGATTTTCCCACAATTAATGACAGAAACCAAATCACAAATCCAAGAAAAACAGAGAACTGAAACAGACCAATTTCAAAAAAACTACACATAGTAGTATCATATCCAATCTGAAGAAAACCAAAGTCAAAAGCAAATCTTGAAAGAAGTCAGAGAGTAAAAGAGCAAAACAAGACAAAACAACAAAAAATACCTAACCAAGAAAGAAGCAAGAATAAGAATTTAATCACTGTCCTTGTCAGAAAACTTGCAAGCAAGAAGAGATTAAAATGAAATATTTAAACTGTTGAAAGAAAAACCCATCAACCTAGAAATCTGAATCTAGTGAAATAATCCTCCAAAATAAAGCATATTAAAAAAAAAGCTCTGTTATGGAAAGAATCATTTCCCCCAAATTCATGCATTGAAGACCTAATCTCCAATGTGACAGTATTTGTGTCTAGGACGCAGTTAGGTTTAGATAAGGTCACATGGATAGGGCCCTCATAATGGGATTAGTGCCCTTAATCAGAAGATACTAGAATACTTGCTTCCTCTCTTTCTCTCTCTCCACCCACACGCACCCAGGAAAGGCAACATAACGACAGAGCAAGAAGGAAGATATCTGCAACTCAAGGAGAGAGTCTTCACCAGATGCCAATCTTGCAGGTACCTTGATCTTGGACTTCTTGTCTCCAAAACTGTGAGAAATGTATTTCTGCTGTTTAAGCCACCCTGTCTATGATATTTTGTTATGATAGCTTGAGCAGACTAATACACACTTCCTTCAGCAAGCAAAAACAAAGGGCTCATTGCCAATAAATCTGCCTTGGAAGAAATGTTAAAAAAGGTTTCACAGAGAAAAGAAAAATGATATAGGTCAGAAACTAAAATTGACATAAACAAGGGAAGAGTAATACGGAAGGAATAAATAATGGTAAATTTAAATCTTTTATTTTCCCTATTCTTAGTTGATTGTACATATTATACAACTGTGCTCAGTATTACTAATCGTCAAGGAAATGTAAATCAAAACCACAAAGAGATGTCACATTACAAATGTTAGGAGGGCTACTATCAAAAACAAAAACAAATGATAAGTGTTGTGGAGAAAATAGAACCCTGTACACTGTTGGTGGGAATATAAAATGGTACAATCACTACAGAAAAGAGTATGGAGGTTCATCAAAAAATGATATGATCTAGCAAACCCACATTTGCGAATGTATTCAAAAGAATTAAAATAGGATCTCAAAGAGATATCTTCATCCCATATTCACTGCAGAATTTTCACAAGAGCCAAAATATAAAAGTAACCTAAATGTCAATTGACATATGAGTGGATAAAGAAAATGTGGTATATACATACAGTAAAATATTGTTCAGCCTTCAGAAGTAACGAAGTCCTGCCATTTGCAACAAAATGGATCAATCTCGTGAATCTTATGCTAAGTGAAATAAGCCAGACACAGAAGGACCAACACTGTATATGACTTATATGAGGAATCTGAAATAGTCAAACTCACAGAAGCAGAGAGTGAATGGGAGTTGCCAAGAATTAGAGAAAAGGGGAAATGTGGAGGGATTAATGAAGCTAGATAAGTCCTAGAGATCTACTACAGCTATATGTAGTGCCTACTACTATAGGCACTACAGCATACTGCCTATAGTTAACTATACTATATTATATACTTAAACATTTGCTAAGAGGGTCAATCTTATATTAAGTGTTCTTGTCACTCACAGACACACAATGATGAAAAAAGAGGACACTTTTGAAGGTGATAAATATGTTTATGGCATAGATTATGTTCATAACTTCATGGATGTATATTTAGCTACAAATTCATCAAGTTGTATACAGCCAATATGAACAGCTTTTGCTATGTCAATCATACCTCAATAAAGTGTTTTTAAAAGAAAAAAGAAAATCAGTCATATCAACAGACTAAAGAAGAACGATCATGTGATTATTTTAACTGACACAGGAAAAAAAAATTTAACAAAATCCAATTACCATTCATGATAAAAACTTAGCAAACTAGGAATAAAGGGAAACTTCCTCAACTTAATTAAAGATATCTATCCAAAATCCTACAGACATCATAC
Organism: Physeter macrocephalus; assembly: GCF_002837175.3. Lineage (NCBI taxonomy): Eukaryota > Metazoa > Chordata > Mammalia > Artiodactyla > Physeteridae > Physeter > Physeter macrocephalus. The sequence goes on from NC_041218.1 coordinate 31,131,966, forward strand.
TCAATAGTGAGTAACTAGTTGATTTCTTACTAATACTGGGAATAGGCAAGCATTTCCCTAGCTACTCCTTTATTAAACATTATATTGGAAACACTAGCTAGTGAAATAAGGAAATAAAGGAATACAGATTGGCAAGGAAAAAATAAAACTGTGTTCAAAGATGACATGCTTGTCTCTATAGGATTATAGAATAATACTCTGAAATTTAAAATAAAACTTATGAGGCCATTTTAATATCAATAAATGATTGAATAAATTAAAATGATGGAGAACAGACAAATCTCTCATGCAGAAGATACTTAATAAATTTTGTAGATACTCTATCCTAAAAGAAAGGAAGCATAATGCCTCCTTGAATTTGGGCTGTGCCTGTCGACTATTTTCCACAGACTACAGTTTAAAAAGGAAAGAAAAAACGTGTAACATGACTATGAAGAAACCTGGCAAAAACTACTTCAGCTACATTATCAGCTCAATATCAATCATCTTAACTCATGTAGATAGTATGTACTCTTGTATAGCATGATAAAAATAGCAGTTTACCTGTGTGATCTTTTCTCCAAAACTCTATAACTCTAGCCTAATCATGAGAAAAAGCTCAGACAATATTAACACAATTTCATTAGAATTTTACCTTTTATTCTTTTCATAAAGGAGTATAAAGAAATATATAAAAGTATACGACTAAGGAGAATACATTATGGTTAATGACTAGCTAAATATAGTATTTTCAGACATTCAATTTAACTATCTTTACTTAAATTCAATAGCAGAACTCTAAATTGAATCTAATGCAGTGTGTGATATTCACTCCAATTCATTTATAAATAGAAAACATTAAACGGATTGAAATCAAGTAAAACAATTTTGACAGGTCTTGATGAAGTTTTTGTCAGATTTCATTTCAATGCATTTAAACTTAGAATAGCAAAAGAAACTGTAAATCCAAGCGAAATTTTATAATCATACTGGTATGAATACCAATGTGAAGGAAATGATACACTCTAACTCATGCCCAAATAGGCCCATTTTAGAGCACACAATGTGCACCCACACAGTATGAAATTGAATGATAGGTCCCTTGAAAATCAGGCTATTACATGGTGAGTGAAGTATTTAAAATATTTTCATTAACATTTTGTGTTTTGATAATGTTCTAAGCACACATTTGGTCATCACAAATGGAAAAACTATCAATATATTTGTGATACAGCATTTTATTTTTTTAAGAACAAAGTAAAGTCCTTAAGATTGAAAGGAAAAAGAAAGGGGAGAACTTGGTAATGAGATCCTTTATATTGCTTAAGGAAAATATCATCAGCAATTAGAAGAGTGCCTGCTCAGTACAAATCTTTCAGCAAAAATATCTGAGTAATAAAGAAGTCTTATCATGTATAATCACTCCTCTTTTTTATCCTTCTTTTGAAAAAAAATATGTATTTTCCATGTGGAAATTTTAAAAGATAGGTTTTTGAGGAGCTAAAATTTATGAAATATGTTCTTTTAACAGAGGCTCTGAATAAACAAAAGCTCAAATTCCAAAATCTAGCTAAACTGAGCAAGGGGTTGGGGGGGAGAAAAAACAAAGAGAAAGAGGAATAAATTACAAATTTCAAAATTGAAAGAGGGACCATCTCTACAGGTCCTGTGGACGTTACCAGAATAATAAGATAACATTACGAATAATTTTATTCCAATAAATTCAACTGTTGAAATGGTGTCATGGGTTGAACTGTGTCCCACCCAAATTCATGTTGAAATCCTAATCCCTAGTACCTGAGAATGTGACCTTATTTGAAAGGAGGGTCATTTAGATGTAATTAGTTATGATGGAGTTACACTGGAATGGGGTGGGCCCTTAATCCAGTATAACTGGTGTCCTTATAAAAGAATGTCATGTGAAAAGAAAGAGTTGTGTACAGAGGAAAAATGATGTAAAGACACAGAGAAAAGTTCCAGCACTAGTTATGGTTACCTACAAGACAAGGAGGGAGGCCTGGAACAGATCTTCCCCCACAGCTCTCAAAGGAACCAACACTGCCGACACCTTGATCTTGGACCTGTAGTCCCCAACAGAGTAAAAGAAGAAATTGCTGCTGTCTAAGCCACCCAGATATGATACTTTGTTATAGCAGTCCTAGCAAACTAATACAGATATACAGATGAAACAGTCTTTTTTTTCTTTCTTTCTTTTTTTCTTTTGGATGCACCATGTGGTATGCAGGATCTTAGTTTCCCAACCAGGGATTGAACCTGTGCCCCCTGCAGTGGAAGCATGGAGTCTTAACCACTGGACCACAGACTCATTTCTTGAAAGACACAAGTTACCAAAACTGGGAAGAAGAAACACAAAAAATTAAACAGGGCAATATTAATTTAAAAATTTAATTTAGAATTAAGATGTTTCTATAAAGAGACTCAAATACCAAGAGCAGATGCTTCCTAATTAATCCTGTTATTTAAAGAAAAAATAATACCAAAGTTACATATTCTCTTCCAGCAAAGAGAGAGAACATTTCCAACTCATGTTGTGATGACAGTGTTACACTGATGCCAAAAGCAGAATAGGAGATCATCAGAAAAGAGAAATATGGAGGGATATCTCTTATGCACATGGAGAGAAAATCCTTAACAAATTTTTAGGAAATCAAATCCAACAATGTTTTTAAAAGATAATAATCATGATGGGAGTTTAAGGTTGGTTTAATGTCTGAAGTGAACAATTTCAAAGAAAAGAAGTAATACACAAACAGAAACGTGTCAAAGAGAAAAAAAAACTGTAGGGAAAATTAAAGTCAAAAGCAGGTTTCTTGAAAGGGAAGAGATCTTTACAAGTTTAAAAAATTGATAAAGTATTTGCAAAACATAAAAAATTAAAAAGGAAATATTACCAGTATTAACAATAAAATATTGGACTTCACTACAAACATTAAAAAATTATTGAATGAACAGTATAGACAATTTTGAGACAATATATTTGAAGATTTAGATAATTTGAATCAATTACTTGATATAACCTCAGTTAAATTACCACATAAGTAGAAAATATAAAATATGGGTAATTCTATATTTTTAAAACAAATATAATTGATATGAATATAGGAGAGGAAGAAGTAAAACTGCCTCTATTTAAAGGTGACATGGTTGCCTAAGTAGAAAATCTAAAGAATGTACAAATAACTGAATGTATAAGTAGATTTTGCAATGTTATCAGCTCTGAAAACATAAAATCATAGGAATAAATCTACTAAAATATTCACAAGACATTGAAAACTATAAAATACTGCTGATACTTTCATGTACCAGAAAACTCAATATTTTATATAAAACTCACAAATTGATCTATAGTTTCCAAGCAATCACTATTAAACTCCCAGAGGTGGTGTGTGTATACATGTTTTTGTCTTTGCGTGTGTGTGTGTGTGTGTGTGTGTGTGTGTGTGTGTGTGTGTAAATTAATCAGCTGAACCATAACTGTATATGACAATGCAGAGACAAACATAGCCAAGACTATCTTAAGAAGAATAAATCTGCAGGATTTTACCACTAAATTTTAACATCTGTTCCATAACAGATATTAATAATGTGCTATTAGCATAAGGATAGGCAAATAGGTTGATGAACAGATACAGAAACAGATTCACATATATCAGATTACTTATTTTCAATAGCTTTATTGAGGTAAAATAGATTAAAAAACTGACACATTTAATGTATACAATTTGATGAGTATGCATACATCTATAAAACCATCATACAATCAAGTTAATAAACATATCTATCACCTCCAAAATTTCCTTGTGCTCCTTTGTTTTCTTTTTATGGTAAGAACACAACATGTGGTGTACCCTCTTAACAAATTCTTTAGTGTACAATACTGAATTGTTAACCATATGCACTACAACGTATAGAGACCTTTTGAACTTATTCACCTTGTATAACTGAAAATTTATACACATTGAACAGCAAGTCCCCTTTTTCCCATTCCCCTTGACCCTGGCAATCCCCATTCTATTGTCTGCTTTTGTAAGTTTGACTATTTTAGACGCTTCATGTAAGAGGAATCATGCAGTATTTGTCCTTTTGTGAGTGACTGATTTCACTTAGCGTATCTTCCAAGTTGTTGCAGATGGTATCATTTCTTTCTGTTTTAAGGTTGAATAATATTCTATTGTTGGTTTATACCACATTTTCTCTATCCATTCAACTGTCCATGAATATTTCAGTTGTTTCCATATTTTCGCTAGGTATTGTGAATAGTGCTGCAATGAATATGGAGATGCAGCTATCACTTCAAGATTCTTATTTCAGTTATTTTGAATATATACCCATATGTGGGAATGTTGGGTCATATGGTAGTTCTGTTTTTAATTTTTTGAGGGACCTCCATACTGTTTTTCATAATAGCTGCACCATTTTACATTCCTACCAACAGTAAACAAGAGTTCCAATTTCTCCACATTCTCACCAACACTTATCCTTTTTCTTTTTTCATAATAGTCATCCAAATAGGTATGATGTGATATCTCACTGTGGTTTTGACTTGCACTTCCTTGATGACTAATGGATGTTGAACACCTTTTCATTTATCTGTTAGACATTTGTATGTCTTCTTTGGAGAAGTGTTTATTCATTTCATTTGCCCATCTTTTTCCAGTTTTATTGAAAAATAACTGACATACATCACAAATAATGTCTTTTACCCATGTTGCAATCAGGTTATTTGTTTTTTTGCTATTAAGTTTTAGTAATTATATATTTTGGATTTTAACTACCTATCAGATATACAGATATGATACCAAAAGCACAGGCAACAAAAGCAAAAATAGACAAGTAGGACATCAAATTATAAAAACTTCTGCTCAGCAAAGGAAACCATCAGGAGTATAGAACAGCAGCCTATGGAGTAGGAAGAAATATTTGCAAACCATATATTTGATAAAGAGTTAATATCTAAAATATATAGGGGCTTCCCTGGTGGCGCAGTGGTTGAGAGTCTGCCTGTCAATGCAGGGGACACAGGTTCGTGCCCCGGTCCGGGAAGATCCCACATGCCGCGGAGCAGCTGGGCCCGTGAGCCATGGCCGCTGAGCCTGCGCTCCACAACAGGAGAGGCCACAACAGTGAGAGGCCCGCGTAACGCAAAAAAAAAAAAAAAAAAAAAAAAAAGATATATAAAGGTCACTAAATTTATGGCAAATGTGCCACTGTAATTCACGACGGACAAAGGAATGATTTCAATAAGTGATGGTAATTTCCTAATCCTCTTTGCTTGCAAGATTGTCATGTGTCATAATTTTTGTATTCTTACAAAGTACTTTCCAGCTTCTTAATGGCTAGATTACCTACTGAATGCTCATTTAATTTTTCTCCCTATTTCTCTCTTTTGTTCTCTTTCCCATTTACTTTCGTTTGCATCTCTTTGTATACCTTTCCCCCTAGAGTTTATATTCTTATTTTTATATTTTCAATTTTTTAAAAAAATGTGCTCACTTGGTAGTCCACTGCCACCTATAAGCATTTCTTGGACCTACTATTGTTTTTCTGGGAGAGCTAAAAATGATTGATCCCAATATAGAATTATTTTATGGAACTATTCACTGTGTTCTTTAAAAACCTGAATTAAAATGTATATGTGAACACTGAAAAAATCATGTGATTGTATCTGTTATAAGTATATTAATTTAAGTTGAAATGATTTTACTTTCTTGCACCATGTTTCTCAGTCAGCAAATTCCTTCTTTTGCAATCCACATGATGTTCATTTTTTTTTTCTCCATGGATAAAAACAGGCAATACATACCTAAGTGGTGTTTGATAATATCAGCACCTATTAACATAGCCTATAATAAATCCTTGGCCTTGATAAAAAGTCATTTTTAAAGCCTGAGACTTTAAGATTTGATCCAAGCAAGAGTTTAAGTACAATTTAATCCTATATATGATAATTCATATAATTACATATTATACAATAAATTATTGCATTTTTCCTAGCAATCATTTTAAATAAATAAATTTCAATAAAGATCCTATTTTTAAATCTACATTTATTTAAAGTGAAAAAAGACTAAACACTGTGAAAGCTACACATGTGCATATATGCCCTTTCTATTGTATTAAACACTTTAAGGGAATTCGAAATAATACTCGACCATGTCACATTTTTGGAATGAGTTAAAATTTACGTTCGTTTTCCTATTCAACTCCAACTTCATATTAGGACATTCTACTTTCCAAAGAAAATAGGCACAATCCATCTTAATCACCAAAATTTTTCATATTTGTCTGTATTCAAAGGCAAAAAATGCCACACTGTATTTTGTTTAAACTTAGAAGCAGCTGTTCTAACAGATGTTTCATCATTTAGAAGATGCCCTGTACATTTTTATCAGAGAGAACAAACACCATGATGTCATTATCAGCCAGTAACATTTTGCCCATCAAATACATGGAGGCAAAAAAGTATACACATATTATTTAATCATTTGTTCACAAGGCTTAATGTAGGCATTGCAGAAGATGATATCAAAATTCCTTTATAGCTCTAATACTTTATATTTCACAGACATATTCAATTTATACTCTTTCTTCCTCTCACATAGTTCTCATCCCAATGTTGCCTTTTTTTTTTTTTTTTTTTTTTTTTTGTGGTATGCGGGCCTCCCTCTGTTGTGGCCTCTCCCGTTGCGGAGCACAGGCTCCGGACGCGCAGGCTCAGCGGCCATGGCTCACGGGCCCAGCCGCTCCGCGGCATGTGGGATCCTCCCAGACCGGGGCGCGAACCCGGTTCTCCTGCATCGGCAGGCGGACGCGCAACCACTGCGCCACCAGGGAAGCCCCCAATGTTGCCTTTAAACATTTACTCTTCCTTTAAACCTGCACAAATACCCTGCTTATTTTGCTTTTAATCCACCTTAAACTCAATCTGTCTGAATAAACTATCCTTTCTCATTACTGTCAATTCAGGAAACTGAGTTACTCTTTCAAATTATTTGATGATTTGGCACTTAGACCATATTCAGTCCATTATCATGGGTACATAAAAAGTCTACATGGGTGTCCTATTGCACACTATTGCCTTTCAGTTACTATCTTCAATGATCACTGCTCGCACACCATTTTGGCCATCTACACATCTGTGGCCACACTGTCAACCTTGAAATTCTCTGAAAATATTTTCATTTTATCCTTCATAGATTTTCACTGGAAATGTCTATTTTTCAGGTTACAGAGTTTCTATTCCAGTGAGAGCAACTAACTCTGGGCACTGTTTTAAATATTGAAACTAATCTATGTCACATTTTCAAATTTATCATCAATATTTAGTCTGACAATGATACATCTTTTATCACAAAAGCAACTCAAGAATGGGCTAATAGACAAAATAGTTCACAGAAATTCGACACTCCTTACAATCTACAACATCTTCTGGTTTTGAGTGTTAGAATGGGCTCCTCAAAAATTAATTCTAGATGATTTAGGACCCAACCTTCCTCACCTCCTCTTGCCCCACACCTAAATAAGGCAGTCTAGTCAGTGAATGTGCTGTCAGCCACTTCCTGAGTAATAACTAGGAAACGGGATTGTATATTATATCACCCTGTTTAAAATTTCAGAATTCCATCTGACATTTTCTGACCATGGTATTTCTTTATTTCCTTTAATGGCAACCCCAGGCTACCCCTGTTGTTACAACCAATGGGTGGTAGCTTAGCCAAAGCAAGCTTAGGGCATTTGAACTTAATTCTGATTCCTAGATGCTTTGGTGGATTGACATGATCATAGGTAAAAAGGATAATGAGCATTTGGTTAAGAACCCTGCTCATCAAGTTCCACTACAGTGGTCCACACGGTCCAATGTGGAGTACATAATGTGCCTCTGTAAGTTTCATAAAATGCCCTGACCATTTGTTCAGTTAACTCTTTTCGACAAAAAATACGGGTGACAGTAGGGACAACTGAGAAAAAGGTAAAGTTATCGGTACTGTAATGGGATACATTGATTTTGCAACAGTGGAGAGAGAATAGGAATCCATTCACCTGGGAGGAGAATATCATAGGTTGCTGAAAAATATGAGGAAGGGAAGAACATTAATTATCTTTTCTAATTCAAAGCCATTTCTGGAGCTTTCTTCAGGAGGAAAACAAATTGGATCTTCCAAACTGCTGCAAGTACCTTATGTATAATTCTTGGTTCTGCCATTCCAGCAGGATGGTTCTGACATGATTTGATAGCTAATTCCCTTAACATTATTATCAGAACTGGTAAGGTATTACCGCAGCTCTGGTGTCTCTCACAAAAATAACCTACCATTCTACTCCTCCAGATATCTTCCCTACACCTATTTCTTAGACATCATTCACCCATTCTGTAGGGCAATTGGATGCTGCACAAATGTTAGGTGTGAACAAATATGTCAGATTTGACTCCTGCCCTTAGGTAGTTCCTCTAAGAACAAACAATAGACTCAACTATTTCAGCTGAACTAGGAAACCTCAATCCTATCAGCTGACTAGGGGGCCACATTGGAGGCATTGTCAAGCTTTACTTCCCAGCAAACAGCCTGTTTGTAATAACTGTAATCAATACATTCTTTCCAGGGTCGCTATATGTACCCTCAGAAGCACAAGAATTGTGCTCCCTGTGTGGAAACCAGGCATTAACTTGTCTTCCTCCCCAAAACATAATGGCTTGCACATTATGGGTTTTCATAAGAGAACTTAACTGCTTACAGAATCACCACCTCTGCCATGGAAGATGCTTGGGTCAGCTTAAACTCACTGGCCAAATTTGTTTTGGGTAGTAGAATTGCTCTACTCTTTCCTCCTTGAGAGCCAAGGTAGAGTTTGTGATATTTTCATCTGGTTGGGTCTAGGACAGTAGGGGTCATGTTTGCGGTTAATAGGGTAGGTTGACCTCATTTTCCCTTGGAATCCTGCTGATAATAGCCTGAAAATTAAATGCTGTATAAGATAATAGAAATGATTTTGTCCTATACTCTTTCAGTCTGATGAATTAGAGTGGGTGATGAAATAGCATACACATGGGACAATTTTCCCCAGAAACCAAGGACTGGGTATTATTGGAAACAATTCTCCACAGACTGCTCACCTTTTTGCATATCTTATAAACAGAGACACTGTTCGCTTTTGCTTTGGACTGCTTTTTTTTTTTTTTTTTTTTTTTGCCTATGGTACAGTGAAATACTGTAAATACTTAAAAGATAGAGATTTTGCCTCGTTTCAGAGCTGAAAGTAGGTTTATTTACTATTCAGTATAAGAAAGATAATGTCTCCTGCTGCAGCAATGGTCAGGCAGGTTTGCTTGTGGCCCATAGGCAGAGGCATATGCATAGGCAGCATCTTTCTGGTCCATTCTGCATCACCCCTGTGGGACTTGACGGACAAGGGAAATGGGCACGAACATGAAGGTTATGCTGCCTGCTGTTCAATGAGTAATGAAGTTCCTTGACTTTGACCCAAGCATTGCATATCTTCTACCAGCATTCATGAACCAGTAGCAGGCTAACTAGTTAGCTTGCAAGTAAGGTAAAATTTCAGTCTCTCCACAGTTCTGGGCATTAACTTCATATATTCAACCTCAATATTTATGGGGAAAATTCACCACCTCTTGATATTAGAACATTTTATAGCAGTGGCTTACAAATATTTGTGTTGAAATATATGCAGAAGCAAGTAAATATATTTTGTCCTAGAAGGCTGATAGTACAATCTGAAATTTGATTCCTTTTCCCTATATCTTGAAATTTATTTTAAATCACATGTTCATGTGAGGAAGTCATGCTAATTTTGTTTTCCTCTACATAATAAATTTGCATTTGTTTTTACATAAAAATGACACATTATTCATTACCTTGTTTACCAGTTGAATTACTTAACTTGCTCTCTAAGCTTCCCACCCCATCCAATCTCCATATAACATTAACAAACTTGAATGCTCACTGGCACAGGCTGTTTATACCTAGTGCACACAACTCATCAATCCCCTGATGGTTGGTATGGCTAAGATTCCTAATGGTTGTTACATAGTAGTTGTAATATTCACGATCTCAAATCCAAATTTCCTGATTCTCTGGAGTCATGTGAAGATCCAATCATTTTATTCCGAGGAATGAATGCCTCACATGTATTTTCTCTTTACCTGATTGTATGCTAATTTTTTAAAACTCCCACTAAAAAGGGTCGTTTGCTACCATCACATTCCCTGGGAGTCATGAAGTAATGACTCCTTGGAGAATTTACCACTTTACTGGCTTATTTGGAAACATCTGAATGGCTGGCCACCTTTAGATAAGGCAATTACCTGACTTTTCCCCTCTTTATATCTGGACGTTTTAGTTTCAATGGATTCTAAGTGGGAATTTAATTATGATTGACATTAGAGTATTCTAGATCCAAAATTTCAGGAATATAAAAATTGGAATTTTATAAATACATGAATTATAAATTTGTTTAATTAACACAATTTTTGCAACACTATTGGCTATCATCAGCCATATAGGATAGGCAAAGAGGCAGAATAGATAACATTTTCACACTTATAAATGCTTCTGAGAATGGAGAAAATGTGAGGGCATTTGGAAGACTTGATTATTCCCCTGCTAATTACTACATAGAGTAAACGCACAGGTAATCACAGAATTATATTCAGAATTTAGATTCAAATACTATAAATCTCTTAAGATGGTTCACATATTTAAGTTCAACCAAGATAGTAAATTAAGCAAATCCAGTGAATAACTGATAGAACTTTAGAGCATGTTGAAAGTTCTATTTGTGTGGAAATGTATTTAATGGCTTACATTGTCATATTTTAAAATAGAGACTATCATTATTTTTATTCATTATCAATCTACAAATAATTTCCAAAATCATTTATAATTTTACTGTTTTAAGTGAAGTCATCCCTCTTATAATGTTTGTTTCTGAGGCAGATTCAAAATGGAATAAAGTCTCTATGAATTACTCTGTTATGAAAAATATAGTTAATGTATTATAAAGTATCTATAAGTTTAAAAATTCATTTTAATAGAAATAAAATGTAATTAGAAATGGTCAATGAGTTATTTTAAGTTTATCTGTTCAATATAACATTTATTGGAGATATGCTATTACTAAAATGTTGTTCTACAGTGTTTGGAATTGGTGCATATAAATGTAGAATAAATATCTGCCCTTAAAAATGTTATAGGTTAGTAATTAATAAATGCTCATTGGGACACAGTAATATATAATAACTGACATTTGAGAGAGTTAAAAAAAAAGATATATGGATGCTCAAAGAACAGAATCAAGGAGTGATTGATGAAGGATGTGGCATTTAAGATACACCCTGACATATGCTAGGATTTTGAAACTTAGAAATTTAGAGTGTGTTCCTCTATGGGAGAATATTAACAGCCATCAATATTTAGGCCAAGCAGCATATAATTTTTAATTATTAAGAATCTAAGAATAAAGGAAAAAGTAAACCCCCTCAGTGAAAATTGATCTCCAAGGAATTACTTTTGGGAGAGTAGAGAAGAGTGTTTTTTTTTGTTTTAACTACTGAGGCAATTGAAGGTAACAGGCGCAATATGGGGATGAGAAGCAAGCATAAGGTAAGGAGACAGGAACTAGGCACCAGATTGAAGGTGATGTACTGGAAAGTAATTTTAGTGTCTTGGTGTTTTGTGCTACTCAGGAGATTCCTTTAAACCAGTTGTCTCTGCTCAGGGGATGTTGCCTTTTAAATCAGAATACATGGCAAAGATTATTCTATTTTCCTTTAATTTTAATCAGGTACTTAATATTTTAAAGGCTGCTTATAAAAAGATGGGTTGGCATTTTCAAGTGTAATTTTAGGTAAATAAAATTGTGAGTGTTTATAATATTCAGTCAATTAATAACCCATATTTTCTTTATCTACTTGAGTGACTTTGTGGGCAGTAGCAGATAGGCCCTGGACCTGAAATGCTACCACCACAGGGCCATCTGGCTAATCAGATGTCAGTTTTCCTTTTTTGTCAGAAAATTAATTTTTCTGGTAGAAAGGAAGTGAGTATTGCTAGCAAACTTTCAGAGATATGACTACCAAATGCTTATCAGAGTTCTTGTGTAATAGTACTATTGCTTCTGTATTTCCTTATCAGTTTCATGTTTCCTTTACATTTAGAGTAGTTGAAGGTGAATAAATGGCTTGAATAAAAGCAGATATAGTATACATAATATAATTATACATAATATTTAATATAATTACATATAATATAATATACAATAAAAAAGGAAATTATGGCATTTAAAATACATGGTGTAGGGAAATATTAAAACTACTCCTGGATATGAATATAAGCTCTGCCACTTAAAATTCATGGCATTGAAAGGGATTTCCTCCCCCTTTTTTTAAACTACTGTTTACACATACATAAATCACATCAACCTTACCCAAAGTTGTAAGGTAACATATTTGAATCTCCTAGCATAGCATGAAGCCCTCTTCAGAGACCTCCTTGCCAGACAGTTAGGTAGTACGGAAGCCATATCTCAGCCTGCAAATTCAGGGAAGGTAGGAAATATATCTTCATTCTCATTACTAGCTCTTGGTTGCATAGTACACATAGCAGGGGCTCCATAAATATTTGTGCAAGAATAAATGAATAATGCAATGACCCAAATTCAATTTTAAATTTAGAAAACATTTATATTAATTTCTCCAAGTTAAATTCTGAAATCTGTTTAGTAAAACTGATTGAGGATTTTCTATTTTGATGTTCCAGAAAAATGGAATCGGAGTGGAAAGTAAATCTGCATAACTTAGTTTCTGGGTGAAGAATACATATAGGAAACGCTCTATAAATATTTGTGAAATAAATAATGCAATCATTCAATTTCAGTTCTAAATTTGGAAAGCTTATGTTTTAATTCCTGTAAGTTCAATTCTATTCCCTTCTGTTAAATTGATTGTGGATATTTGGTTTTGATATCCTAAGTACTTGGTTACTAAGTATGCTATGTAGCCTTCAAGTATCTTTCTTTTTATAATATTTTCAATTTGTACCAATGTCACATAATAATTTTTGCATCAAATCTTATTTGATATATATCATTGTTTTCCCAGTATAATCAAGAATTGGCTCTGGAAAAATAGAAAGTTAAAAAATGGTGTACAATAGAAACCTGCTGAATTTTTATAAATCCTGACAATCACGTTTTGCACTACACAAGCAAGGTAAAGTTTGTGTATCAACATATATTTTGAGACCTTGTTTAAACAAAATGCACATACATCTTAATGATAAAGGTTAAGGAAACACTCTGTTGTATTCACTGATTGATTCATTCCTTCATGCATAGTTTTAGAAACTCTCCTCTTTTATCCATCTCCACTGTTTCTGCCTTAGCTAAGGCATCTCTTGTCTAGATTACACCAGCAACCTACTGATTGGATGATCTTCTCCAGTGTTGCCTGCCAGCAATGCATTATCCATACTCTTACCAGAGTAATCTTCAAAGGCACACATTAAATACTCCGACACTCCTACTTGTATCCTTCAAAAATAGCCTTCAGGGAAAAAAATCAAAATTTTCAGTTTGTGATGCAAAGTCATTTATAATTTGGCTTCTGTTTAACACTCCAACCTCATAACAATCTTCCTGTACAGAAAACCCCATTGGTATGCCCTGCTCATATTAAATATATCACAGGGCTTTGAGTGGTCCAAGCTTTTCCATGTCTCCACACCTTGGCATATATTTTTCCTTCTATTTAGAACACATCATCTTTCCCCTACCTTTCACTCTCTAGCCTACAATCATTTACTCTCCAAGATACAGCAGAAACATCACCATTAAGGTTTCACAGAGACCCCAAGACTGTCTTACTTGCTTCTCTCTTATTTCCTGATAGTGCTTTATACATATGTGGTGATTGAGCACTTCAAAAATGACTAGTGAGACTGGGGAACAGAACTTATAATTTTATTTAATTTTTATGAATTTAAACTTAAATAGACATATCTGGATAGTGATTACTCTATTGGGTATCACAGGATTAGAAGAAAGGTATTCTTTCCTGCTTTTGCTACTAACATATATATTAGCTTGGATAAGTAATTTAACATCGCTGAATACTACTTACTTCAATAATAAACTGCATATTTCAGTATTAATATTCTTCACAAAGTTTAGAGGAGTTTCAAATTAAATAACATACATGAAAACCTTATTAATTGCAATGCATTATATAAGTGCTAGTTATACTGAAAAGACTAGAAAACCAACCTTCAAAAAATTTGCTGTTCTGCTATCAAACCCTACACTTACTTACCATTTTTCTTTACCTAATGTTTAAGTAATGGACAAACTGGTGAAAAATCTATTGATGTAATAATGACAAATTAGTATTTCCCTACATAAGTTCATTGTACTGTGCTGCCAGTATATAATTCAATATTTCATACATTGTTGGAGACATACTGAATATAAAGGCAATATATATAAATAGGACATTTTAAATAGGAAATTATAAATAGTAAATTTATTTATATCTAAATACATAAATAGGAAATCCAATTTCTCTCATTAATATTATATTCCCCTCACTGAATAGTTCCATGTTTTTCACACACTATTGAGTTTTCAATAAAACTAAATTTGAAAAATATGTAAATAAACTAGAGTTTTCAAGTGACTTAGTTTTATTATTTACATCATTTCATATGTTTCTCTGTTTTATACAGCCACATGAGGAAAACCATATGATATTAAATTTCAGTGTGTTCTTCAGCATAAAATATTCTATTGAAAATGTTACACTATGTTCGATAACTGCTGAGCATAATGTAACTCTTAAAGGAAATAATTTTTTTTTTTTTTTTTTTTTTCCGGTACGTGGGCCTCTCACTGTTGTGGCCTCTCCCGTTGCAGAGAACAGGCTCCGGACGCACTGGCTCAGCGGCCATGGCTCACGGACCTAGCCGCTCCGCGGCATGTGGGATCTTCCCGGACCGGGGCACGAACCCGTGTCCCCTGCATCGGCAGGCGGACTCCCAACAACTGTGCCACCAGGGAAGCCCAAGGAAATAATTTTTAAAGAAGTTTTTTAGCACATTAAATTTGGCAACTTGCAAACATTTCTAAAAGCCTGCTGCAGATTTTTTCTGGAACACAATAAAATAGTGTGCTATTCATTCAATGTGAATTGCTACTGCAAAGTTGACAGCAATATTAAAGTTGGCCATCTGTATAAATTCTTTGGAGAAATGTCTGTTTAGGTTTTCTGCCCATTTTTGGATTGCGTTGTTTGTTTTTTCGATATTGAGCTGCATGAGCTGACTGTATATTTTGGAGATTAATCCTTTGTCAGTTGCTTCATTTGCGAATATTTTCTCCCATTCTGAGGGTTGTCTTTTCATCTTGTTTATGGTTTCCTTTGCTGTGCAAAAGCTTTTAAGTTTCATTAGGTCCAATTTGTTGATTTTTGTTTTTATTTCCATTTCTCTAGGAGGTGGGTCAAAAAGGATCTTGCTGTGATTTATGTCATAGAGTGTTTTGCCTGTGTTTTCCTCTAAGAGTTTGATAGTGTCTGGCCTTTAGATCTTTAATCCATTTTGAGTTTATTTTTGTGGATGGTGCTAGGGAGTGTTCTAATTTCATTCTTTTACATGTAGCTGTCCAGTTTTTCCAACACCACTTACTGAAGAGGCTGTCTTTTCTCCACTGTATATTCTTGCCTCCTTTATCAAAGATAAGGTGACCATATGAATGTGGGTTTATCTCTGGGCTTTCTATCCTGTTCCATTGATCTATATTTCTGTTTCTGTGCCAGTACCATATTGTCTTGATTACTGTAACTTTGTAGTGTAGTCTGAAGTCAGGGAGCCTGATTCCTCCAGCTCCATTTTCTTTC